>NC_056746.1:57113273-57123273 GCF_019279795.1 Protopterus annectens
AAGTGTAAGAAGCTGTAACCAGAGGTCGGCAGTGCTTAACACCGCGCAAACCCATGCACAACTGCTCCCAACTGCTTCAATGTGCCTTACTCACTCCGTATCCAATGGGCTTGTTCTGGCTGCAAACAAATACCCGTCCTTTGCAAGTGTTGGTAGCAACACCCTGCGCACACAGCTAATGTGAATTATCAATACACCATGGCAAATATACAGACAATAGACAGTACCACACACATACCATACAGCAAAGTCATCCAACAGTATAGCAATGTACCAGCAGATATGTCCGGACCACTGGTGTTTGCAGACCTGGCCATCTTGTGTTTACATGTGTGAGCATGACCAGTATGACCATTACGCATGTTGTCGATTGACATTGCCATCATACCTTCATGTGTTTGAGCATGCCCAGTATGGACAACTGTATCGCATGTGTTACATGTCCAGGTAGTCAGTACTGTGGTGCCGACCTCTGCATTGTACACTGACAGGTGGCATGCTGTGTCTGCAGGGTATCCATTGGTTATGTGGCATTGACTGTTGCTACATTTCTGCACAGTGTGGGGGGACATCCGACTGTATCCACATTCCTACACAGCACCGGGGGAGGGGGGCACACCTGACTGTTGTTATATGTGTATGTTGGAATGTGGGCACACCTGACACTTGTACACTTTTGCTACTACTGTACTGGTATGTCAGGTACTCCATTTCAGTGTGTAGACCTACCTATTGTGCTGGCTAGAAGCATACCAGTGTACTCCAGATCTTAGCTTTAATTACCAACATATTAGTTTCAGACGTCCTAGCCTTCACAACCTACATCCAACTGCCTGGCCTGCTGTAGTCTGTCTGTGTGGGTCTGTGGGGGGATCATCCATTGGGCATATTCAGAGGCCATAGTACAGCATTTGTCTGTGTTGGTCTACACCTGTCCAGCTGGTTGAGACTTGTGTGGGCTGTATGGACACACATGATGCTCAGCCCATTACCCGCAGTGGGTTATGCACCCTGTGTACTACTGGCTACTATGGTGACCCCAGTATGTGCTACAGATGTCATGGTGCCACTATGGACATCTACTGTCTGCTGCCTTAACATTCGGCCACCAAATTCCCTTGCATGCTCACATCCATACCATAGCTACAGGTAATAACACATTCTAATACAACTGCCAATTGGTAGGTTGATTGACTTATCATGAGGGTGTGCCAGACCTGAGGATGGTGCTGGAGGGCTGCCTATGTTGGATACACGTAGTGCACTTCCTATACATGGCTGAGCACAGGTAGTGGCATGTTTGGCATCCCTTTTACTGTCTGTGTGAGTCAGAGAGGGTGACATTCCCTGGGTACCTACTGTGTCAGTGCATATGCTATGCATTGCCGCTTTGCCAAGGCCAGGTCATGCTGGGCATGCCTCCTTCTGCCTACTGGGTCCAGCTCAGGTTGTTCCTCCTCCAAGTCACTCTGTGCCTGTTCAGGCCTTGGCATTGGTGGGGGGCTGTGTGGCCCTGCCCCATGCTGTTCCTGCTGCAGCTGTTTCCGCAGGATCATATTGTGTAGCTTAGCACATACCATAATAATTTGGGTGCATGTAGCTGGTGAATACTGCAAGGCTCCACTGGATGTGTCCAGACACCGGAACCGTGACCTGAGCATCCCAAACACATGCTCTATTGGCCTGTGCGTGTGCCTCATTATGGAGTAGTTGTTCAGATGGGTGTGCATTTCTGATGGGTGTCATCAACCACGGCTCCTGTGGGTACCCAGCATCCCCCACTAGGTGACCATAGGGGATGTCCATATTGGCAAAGCTGTGGTACAGCTGCATCAGATGCCATATATTGGAATCGTCATAGCTTCCAGGACAGCCAGCACACACATTCAGTATAATGCCCTGGGCATCGCATACGACCTGGCAGTTGATGGAGGGGATGCCCCTGTGGCTAATGTAGGCCCTACCCTGCTCACCGGGTGGTTCTTTGATGCATATGTGCCTGCAGGCTATAGCACCCACTACCCCAGGGTAGTCTGCCATTTGGTGGAAGAGACGCATATTGCTGGTCAACACCTCACATGTGTTGAGGAAATGTACGTGCTCACTGGCATGTGGTGACATGGCATCCAGGAACTGGTGGAATACCCTGGATGCAGATGCCTGTGAGATCCCCATGATATTCCCAGTTGTGCTTTGGGAGGTAGTGTACATGGATATATGATTGTGTACCTGTTGGGGGGGAGGGGGCAGTGTGTTTATGTTATCCAACATGCTATCTGTATTGCTTATTCATGCTCAGCACTTGTTCAGAACATGTAAGCACTACATGAGCTACTAATTACTATAGCACTCAATCCTCCTCATTACCTACAGGTAAACACTGTTTGTACTTACATTTCCCACTTGCTTAGAGTAAAACAGCTCTTGTACACACTTTCCTCACCTATCTAGTGGGAAATAGTTAAATATTCAGGCATGACCAAGTGCCAATTCCCAGTGTTATCACCTGTCTATATGATGAATAATGGTATCATGAGGCAGTATAGAAATTGTCTCGTGTACACAGTCAATACTCCCCTCCAAACATACAACACTACAACCTGTGGGAGATGCACATATCTAGCCATGCTGGAGGTAAAGCTCTCTCCATCCCAGACTGAACCTGACAATCATGTGGGGATGTTAAACGTTTGCACCACACCACACTCATCACATAGTCTCACTAGATCTCCACCACCACAGGCCACACATAGTAAGACAACAACATTTATGGAGCATCTCAATACTACTTTGTCTAAGCAACAGATAACTCCAAAGCAGAAATGCAGGCAGCCCCCATCCCCCAACAAAACACTAATTACTTATAGCCCACAGACTCACTGTGCCCATCAACCACAGCCAATAGGGTGTAATAAAGTACCCAACACACTAGTCATAGGTGACTCTATAGGTGGTCATACTGATGTCCCACTCACCAGGCTACACAAGGAGATAGTTACTGTCAGCTGCCTGTCGGGTAACAGGATCCACAACATAACCTATGCACTTGGGTCACTCCTCAACAGGTACAATATGACTGTGTCATTCTCCATGTTCGTGTGAATACCCTGAGATGTACCTTCCTAGACTACATGTAAAGAGACATGGAATAGCTCTCTGATCTTGTAGCCCGGGCAGGTATCGCCCTAGCCCTGAGTAGCATTCTGCCATCATCCAGACTGATAATGCAGTACAACGACAAAATGATTTACTTCAACAATTGGCTATGCTTCTGGTGTCATTCCAAAGGCATCCAGTATCTCTCTGCTTTGAATGACATGGTTGACAGAACACGATGGCCTGCACCTGTCGGCCCTGGGATTCCAGATAATGGCTAAGGCTATTGTTGCTCCTTTAGTGCCTGTTTTATTCATGGTTCAAATAACATATTCACCACCATAACAGGAACAGGCAAGCAAAACCTGAGGGTAATGCTACTCAATGTCTGACGTCTTCATCTCAAATGCACTCACCCGAGGCACTCCTTGTAATGGACCACTTCAATATCTGTGCAGTGACTGGGATCTGCTTCTAGGCTCCTGAGAGCACCCCTGCACTACCAGGCTACTACTCATACCACACCTTTCAGTCATGTAACCAGGACTGGAACACCCACGGTGGAGGTGTGTCCATATTTCCTAAGGATATCCACACCCCCAGGCTAGTTGCTTAGCACAATGCATCAGAGGTTATCCAAGTGCAACTACCTCTGGCCATAACTTCTATACAAATTGTAGCTTGCTACAGATCCCCCACTATACCCCACGGTTAACGGTCCTCTCTTCTTGGTGTACTGGAAAGTAGGGTTCAAACAGACACACTACTGATGTGCGACTGACACTACCCCACCATTAACTGGGATACCTACTCATGTATCGACACATTAGGCCAACGCTTTCTGGAATTCATAACCTCCAATCGCCTGGATCAACCTATACACACTACCACCAGGGGCAATAATATCCTAGACCTGGTCATTACCAACATGTGTGACTGGTGTTCCACACCTGGGGTTATCTCTGTGTTGGTCAGATCCAAACATATGCTAATCACCCTTGTTATTCACATCCCGGCACCACACCCTTTATGGAAAACACAGTACAATACTTCTACAAAGCCAACTTCAGGCTTCTTATGACAGCAGTAGTAAATTTCATGACACTTGTGCAGATGGGCAATACAGTTACAACCGCTGAATCATACACAACTGCACTTAATTAGCACTTACATGACTGCATGGATCATGCTATCCCAAACAGAACCATGACGGTATCCACCAGAAAACAGAGGTCATTCTGGTGGTCCACTGCCATGGACATAATGTACAACAGAAGGAGGAGACTGTTGCAAAGTACAGTACAATCCCATGAGTGGAGGAGCTCCCTGGTCAGCCTCAGTAAGAATCTGGGATCCCTTATCACATCCACCAAAGCTAGCTATGTAAACATAACCGTGACTAATTCCAAGGACTACCACAAAGCGTTCTATAGGTATGTCACTACTCTCGATGACAATACCCACATCTGCTCTGACATACAGCAGTAAGGCACGAGCATTACAGAACCGACTGATATTGGCAACATCCTGTGCTAACTTTAAACCCCTCTCACACACTAAAGGGCCCATAGCTATACAGGAATGATGCAGAGTCCCTGCGATCACAACTACGCAGTTCAAAGCTGCACTGTCTAAAACCAGGAACACAGCATCCATGTGACCGTGCAACATCCCAGGCTGCAATTTCCACGAACATCGGAACAAACTGGCTCCCCACTTAGGCACCATATTCAATAATAGCCTTGCATCAGGCATTGTGGCCCCTGAATAGCACACAGCAACAGTTATCACACTCCACAAAGGTGGCGCCACAACGGACCAGGGGAACTATTGCCCTATACGCCTGACTAGACTGTTCTACAAGCTATGGAGCACATCATCATGCATCTCATTCACAGAGATATTGGTGGCCTCCAAACCTTTGATCCCACCCAGTTTGGATTTGATAGGGCCAGACCATGCCTCCTAAACCTGGTGGAGTCCTTTGAGATAGTTACCAAAGCAGTAGATGAGGGTAAGGAGGTCCACACAGACTACCTTGACCTCTCAAAGGCTTTCAACACCATTCCCCATTCTGGTATTATCAACATACACATCCACCTGCACATTATCACCTGCGTCATGAGATGTTATGCAAAGTGGCTCATGGACAGAACCCACACAGTGAGGGTAGCATACCCTAGGTCCTACTGTAAATCAGTTATAATTGGTGTCCCCCAGGGCTCGGTCATAGGGCTCCTCATGTTATGCTTCTCTGAGGTACAGGCTAGCACAGGAGGACTTACCCTGAAAAGGTTTGCAGACAACTGCAAACTAGGGGCCATGATTGATTCCCCAAATGATACAGACACCCTCCATAAGGGTGTCACTGGGACGGATACCTGGTGTCAATAACATGGCCTCAAGCTGCATGCCACAAGGTGCATAGACATCCCCTTTGGATTGCACCAATCACCCGTGGACTATCACATAGGTGGTAGTCCCCTACATACATAAGACATAATAAGGGATCTTAGAACCCAAGTAGATAGCACCCACTCCTTTGATAACCATATTTCCAAGGTGGTGTGGATATCCTTCTACGTGGCCCCCTTAATCTTTAATGGGTTTGTAGCCAGAACAAAGGCAGCCATTGTGCCTCTCTACTCATGACCATTGTGCCTCTCTACTCATGACTTATGAAACACATTAAAAGGTACAACACCCCATTTGGGATGTACCTTATGAGACAACAGCAATGGCATGAAATACCACAACATTACCACACCAAGAGGAATACTGACCTCTGAAGGTTGACGTATGCAGCCCAACTACAGAAACCCCAACTGTACTGGTTTGCATACCGCATACTCAGAGGTGATCTCTGCTGAACATACAAGGCCCATGTCCAAAACAGTATTGATGGATATGCTCCACATAAGAAAAAGCCCCTGAGAGCCATATGCTCTGGGATATGTACCTAAACGCAACGATGACTAGGACGTGCTGGAGGGATACATTCCTGACCCGGACGCTCCCCATGCTTTGGAACATGATTCCTATGTATATCAGGCAGGGACCCTCACTAGCACTCTTCAAGAGATACCTCGATGGGTGGATGGGAGACAGACATGTACACCAGGGATCACTGCAGTGGCTCTGCTGTACAGAGGTGCAGCAAACTAATGGCTGTGCTGGTCACAGGCACAGGAAACTAACTTAGGGAGGTGCTGCAAGTCAAAACACTGTAGGTAGGCTTATAAATGGCCGTGGCCAGACAGCATAGTACCTAACTATGAACCTATGAAGCTATTACATGTCCTTTGTGCATGGATAATTGACTAGCTCTTCCATTTCAATTAGCTATCATGCTGATACATTGTCTGGTGACTACAAGTCATATGTATCCTGTTATTGTGTATTGTACATGCCAATAGACATACCTGATGTTTGCATAACATAACAGTAATGCTCTGTAAAATGTTAGACATATCTACCTACAATACTGTGCATTACACATTTTTGCCACAATATCCTACAATGCAAATCATAATTGCACAGCAGGACCACGTTAGACATGTTATTCTCAGTTATACGCCCATACATATGCCTACTGTTACAGTATATCAACATATATTATCTCCTGTTATGGCACGTAGTTGTTGGACCAACCCTGCTACTAACAGCGGCTGGAGTGGAATTGTTGTGTTCAAAGTCCTTATATAGCATCCCTTGTGGTGCATGAGGTGTTTACCTTATAGCCTACAGCAGTACACACAATTTCTATGAGCGTTACTATGCCCAACATTACATCACTACATAATACCTTTTCCCACTTTATGCATTGTGTACACTTTAATTATTACAGAACAGGTACTACATACACTAACATACTGAGTGTTCTACATACCTTATTAGTAACCCGAGTTGTCATTGACTGTAATATAAATCCTATTGGCTTTGTGTTGCAATCCTCGTTGTAATGTTTTTCTGGTATATACAGATGGTTTGAATGTATGACAAGCCATCCTTTTATACTTAGATATCAGTAACGTGGTATCCTGCCACCAAATGGTGTTCCGGAGTAGATGATTACATGCACATCAGCTGTGCAGCTGCTCCATTAGCCAATGACATGGCAACAGTGGTGTATAATTGAATACTCCACTTGGGCATTGTCCTTTTGCCCTACCTTCGAGGAAGACAGCCTGGATGTGTTGCTTGTGATGAATTGCAACAGCTATATGGAGGCACACAGAGATATATTAACTTCATGGCCCCCGTGGATTGTGTGTAATGGCTAGAGGATGTAGTTCTACATGTGAGTCTAGCTGTTATATTTCTGAACATTGCTACTTCTGCAAGGTTTGTACCTGATACATCTGCAAATGTTTAGGTCTGGCAAGGATGTTTGGACAGCTCAAGGCTGTGTGGCTATGCATAGAATGTTAGGTGTTTTGAACTGTGCTCACCTGACATCTTTGGTATACTGTACATGTGTATCATACTGTGCTGTTAATCAGTAATTGGTAACACTTCCTGGTGTATGCACAGCTGTCTGATATGGGATTATTGCAACCAAACCCTGTAACATTGGCATCTGTTCCATTGTACAACAGCAACGATTTCACATAAGAGCATTATAGTGTGTCTCTGACAAGGTATGTTAAGGCTTCTGCAGATGTCGCAGAGTGAGTGGATGTTTGTGATGTTATTACAGTATGTATTGGAATTGTTTCGGGTGTGGGGGAGATGTAGGTGGGAGTACATCACAGATGCAGGTGTGTAGGAACTGCATTTATACATATTCGATATGTGTGTGAGGGCTCCTTCCCTATTTGAAGACCTATCCTTTAGTGGACTAATACTATGGTAATTGCAGGCTGATTCATTAAGCCATTGTTAATTGGTTCCTGTATAGCATGCAGGTGATGTTGGTCCTTCAATATCTTCGGAAATACATCAGTATGTAATGAAATGTTGCTACATGAAAGCTGTCTTGTGTATTTCTGTCTCAGATATTTGCACTCATTGGAGTTGTGTTGGTGACGGAACCTCTTTGGATTGGGTTGCCACCTTTTTAAATGGCCATAGTGGGACATTTGCAGGACACACATCAGAATTTAGAGGCCGACACATACCCACAGTCAGTACAAAGTATAGAACTTTACATATATGCCTATATAAAAGCTTATTCTTGTAGCGGTTTACTTGCTTATCCTGTTTCTTGTTACATGTAGGTATTTTAGATACAGATGACTATTTTATGCAACAATTACATTAAATATGGAACATGCCACATGTCTCGAGATTGTAGGACATTAGTATTTGTACTCATTTTGGTCAGAACACTACCGCACATAGAGGGACTGCCCCTCGCAAGGTGGGACAGGTGGTAACCCTATCTTTGGCTCATGTCCATAGCACATATTTGTAATAGTGTATAGACATATATACTCTCCATATCCTTTGTTCATAACATTCGGTCGTGGCGGAATGTGTGATTGCACACATGCCTGGAGAGTACTGCAAGGCTCCACCAGATATGTCCAAGCAATGGAACCTTGATTTCAGCATCCCAAACACATGCTCTATGATGATTCTGGTTTGTGTGTGTGCCTCATTATGGTGTTCTTGCATGGGTGTGTGTGCATTTCTGATGGGAGTCATCATCCATGGCTCCAGTGCATAGCTAGCATCCCCCACAAGGTGGCCATAATGGATGTCCCCCCTGAAAAATACCTGGTACAGCTGTGAGGCATGCCAGATGTGGGAGTCATGGTAGCTTCCAGGGCTGCCAGCACACACATCCATGATAATGCCCTGGGCATTGCACATGACCTGGCGGTTGATGGAATGGTATCCCTTGCGGTTTATGTAGCACCTACCATGCTCACCGGGTGGTGACTTGATGTGTATGTGTGTGCAGTCTATTGCACCCAGTACCTTTGGGTAGTCTGCCACACAGTGGAAGAGGCACATATTGCTGACCAGCTCCTCCTGAATTTGGGGAAAGTATATATGCTCATTGGCATGTGGTAACATGGCATCCAGGAACTGGTGGAGTACCCTGGATGCTGATGCCTGTGAGATCCCCATGATATCTCCAGTTGGCCTTTGAAAGGTACCTGTGGCTAGTATTCTCAAGCTTACACATACCTTCATGTCCACTGGGATGGGTTCCCCTCTGTTGTTTCTGGCTCTGAGACATGGCCGGCACAGCTCAACGATTTGCTGTATGATGTCCCTGTCCACCCTGTAATGCTCTACTATCTCCAGATCATCTAGCCCCTGGTAGGTTACCCTTGGTCAGAACACTCTTCTCCTCCTCTGCTGCCTGAGGTGGTTGTCAGCATCATCCTCCACACCACCTTCAGTCTCCAACACATGTGGATGAATCAAAGCTATGGCAGCTCCCAGCATGTACATTTTAAAAGTTCCCCGTCTGTTTACACCGATGGTGCAGTGTTTGGGAATACACAAGTGTGTGTGAGGTGCCTTCACACTTTATACTATTGTGCTTTGGAAGCTGATGATGTCATAGGGTGTGTATGTACAATCTGAGCTGCAGGGTGTCTTACTTATGGATTTTACCGCAGGTACTGCTATTGTGGGGCCTTTGGTTTTGAATTACACTTGGCTGCCATGGATCATCTCTTGCCCTTGCCTTCATTTTTCAAACCAATTCCCCTCCCATTGTCAGGCATGAATCCAATAGCCTGCTTTCTTGTTTTGTACTTTCCCAACCCAGGATTGTGTTGCGAAATGTGTTCTGTAGCTGATCTGCTGCAGGTTTGCTTTGTTCTGCTGTGACAGTTCTCTTTTCTTTGCAATTCAGCACCTCCCCTTTCCTGTTCTGCAGGTTGCTGCTAGCAGCCTTGTTAGCTACCGTCAATGGCCCACTGTGAGTTAATAGGTGTTAAAT
>NC_056746.1:57128273-57243273 GCF_019279795.1 Protopterus annectens
CTCCCTCTGTGTGCAACTAACCATGCATATGGCTATGCAGTTTAAAATTTAATCATCATTTATGTATTCCACGTCTTCTCATTGTAAGCATCACAGACTGATAAATCACCTTTTCTGGAAATAACCTTCCATACTGGGTGCATTTGTTGCTTTTATGAAAAGCTGCATATCAAAGCTACTCAGCTAGTTATTCTGTTACAGTAAACTTTTAATGCAATTCTTTCATTCATTTTCACCCCCCCCCCGAATTTCTTCCTTACATTATCCAGTGATGTTTCTTTATATTGGTTCACTGCAGCATGTTACTGATAACATTTGCATTGGTCATTACATATCCAAGTGTTTGACACCATATCACTGACCAGATTTGTAATTATCTGTCAATGCCCTTTTGCTTTTCAGGTAAATGCCAGGTGCCCTACTGCACACTATAACATAGCAGTTCATATCCTATACTGCTGCTACATCCAGCACTATCACCAATTTAGTGATCTTTTGTTCTGGTAGATCAAAGAAACCCTGGAAAAGATTTGTAAGAATTTCCAGAAATTCCATCTGCTGCACTAAAATAGTAAACTTTTCCTGGTTAAAGAATACTACAAAATCCCAACACAGCATTTAAAAAGATAAGAATTCCTAGAGTGAGAGAAGAAAGTTGCCCAGAAAATTTATTGTACATTTCCCTGGAGTGTTTTTCCCCAGATAAAATGCAATGTTGAAAAGAAGTTTTCAAAGTGTAGACGTTGTGCTGTGGTCCAGGGGCATGTATTTGTTGATATACCATCTTACCATGTTAGAAAACCTTACCTTATGCCAGTTTGCAGGATGAATCTGTTGCAGCTGAAATACTATGTGTCTGTCATAGTTGACCAACATGCCCCGGGAGACGTTTTGCATTTCACCCTTTAGGGTTGGTTGTCATACTTCGTCTAGGCATTCTGGAATAAGAACAAAATCATTCACTGACCTTTCTTCTAGGGCAAATGTATGATGCGCTAAACTCAATTTTCCTGTATATTATTAGTAGTAATTCCAGAGGTGACATGAAAATCTCGAAGGATAAAATGAAATGCCTAAACATGACCAGCCTAATCACAAAATGCTCATGTATGTTGATGAAATACTACTAATCTAAGTTCACAAGTCCCACAAATCCATGCAAAATATACCTAGCTTCAATTTACAGACCTCTGCATTTGCCTTCATAATAATAAACTTCAAATTAAGAATTCCAAAACTTATATCATGGTCTTCTCGACTGGCCTGACTCTCTACCTTAGTCATAACAGACTTAAAAAGAAATGTCAAAGCAAATTTTACAGAACATACCTTGGAGTAACCATTCATCCCTTTATTAAAATGTAATAGACATACAGATAAAATCTCCAGCAAGGTATTGTCATACCTTTTATTTTATTGTTTTATTTTATTTTGCTTTTTTATAGGGTTTGTCTAACTGGGTTTAGTCAAAAAAATCTTTTCAGTGGACACATGAGGAAAAAAGCTCCAACATATTGTAAATATTTTTTAAACAGACATTAATATACATTTACAATTACACAAAAATGTGCTAATTGAATTATATTTGTATGAAGGAAACTGTTATTACACTATAAAGGAAACATGCATTTAGTAGATGTTGAACAACTGAGCATTAACTATATGTCATTTATTATTGATAATAAACTTATCATAGCAATGACTGCAAAATGTTATACAGTACAATTATTCCTGGTTCATGGCTGAAGAAGGTCAGCCCACCAACCTAGTTATCAAATCATAAACAGTTATACAAAATAAATACATGGACACTGAACCGTGTGTACCTTCACTTTGTCTGCCAACACTTATAGTAGGTAGACACATCTCTAAGGCCTGGCTGCACAGCCATACATATAAAATTAAGCATGAGTGCAAGAAAAATGCATTTTAAGTAATTGTGTAATTAATGCCATGACACAAATGCATGGTATAATGCACTGGAATGTCTCAGATTGTCATGATGATTGTCACCTGGATAGCAAGCACAGACTTCCAGAATGTGACCCTGTAGTCATGTGCCACCTGATTGTTCATAAAGTGGTATACATCCCTGCCGAAGTAAATATTTACATTTTCTGCAGCTGGTTTACATATGAATGACAGTGAGGCATTGAATTCACATGCTAGTGACTGTTTACACAGCCAATGTTTACAGTAATTTTCATTGTCACCCTTTTCATTATGTAAAGGGCCATCCATGGCAGATCTACCATCACCCCTACAAACAGAGATGTATTTAAATGCTACCATTTAGATAGACATACTGTAGAGGAGCTTGTAAACATGTACCATCCTCATGTGGAATCCTGTGGAATATAAATCCAGGACATTACAATGCCCATTGGGGAAAATAACAAGAATTTTGCAGGAATCTGTCTCATAAATGTTACACCAGTTCCCTGATGCTATGCTGCAGTAAATGAAGACCATATATGCAGATCTTTAAAGTTTATGCCAATATCCTTTCTGATCACATTTTTCTATGTGCATGTTTCAGAAATGCAACAGATATTTTTCAATCTGAATTTCAAATATACAAATACTGCATACTTTGTCAGATGTCTTCATAGTTGCTTGAATGTAGAATGTCATTATAGTCATCTCACCATTCAAATATATGTTTCTGAAATGCAACAAGTCTTTATTCAACTGAGTTTCTAATATTCACATATAATATACTAATATTCAATGTAAATGTGCACTGTCTTCATAGGTATCTGAATGTAAATGTAGTTTTTTGTGTATACGTTGCCCTCATACTGTTTTTATATTGTGTATAACTTTTCTACATAGGCCTCCACGGAAAAGGGTCAATGCTGCCCAGATGGAATTTCATGATCAACAAAAGCAAATAAATAAATAAATACATAAATATGGTTCCCACAGATGTCAGAGGAGAGATACACCACTATGTGGACATTTTTGAAATAGCTTGTTTTCCTAAGTTTCAGAGGGCCAGTCAGAACATCAAATTGCCATGAAATTCCCCACTTGGTCCACATGGCATGTGGAATGTAGTGAAGGGCTTCCACTCTCTTTAGCTATATCAACTGCCAGATGATCTGCAGTGCACAGGTTATTAGTTCCAATGTATGCCATCCAGGCATTTCCCGCAGTCCCCATATCTGACATGCATCTAACTTATACCAATGGTTTGTCTGAGGGATTCACCACCATACTCAAGCTGCACAAACAAGCAGTAGGTGTTCAGACTACAGTCTACTTCTATAGTTGTCCACTGTCTTGCAGGTGATGCTGGACATGTCCTGAAGCTGTGGTTCATTACACCTATATGCAACACTTGGAATATGGCTGAGATGTCATACAACATTGTGCGGGTGCAAACCCACAGCATCACTTGAGTATTTGTTCTTTGTGTTAAAACCCTGCTTCTGATGCTTAGATACTTCTGGTGGTGCATACCAGTAGACTTGTAGCAAGATATTCATCATTTGTGCTATTTTATTTATTTATTTATTTATTTCATTTGTTAATGGAGAAAGTCCGACTGGGCTAGGAGCCCATTTTCAATGGAGGCCCGGGGAGAAAAGCTCCAAAAAACAGTACAATATATTCTTTGAATATAAATAACAGTAATTCAGTTTATATTAATTATAAGAAATTAAATACACTCATTTCATTGCAAAACGTAAGAACAGGCTTGGCAAAAATATGGTATATGCAAACAGCATGCTACACAAAAATAGCATTGTTAGACCAGAAATGTGAGATTCCACCAAGTTACTATTTTTCATATAGTGACATAACAGTGGTGGTAAACACCGCTTGAAAGGAGGGCTAATAAGAAAGAAAACTTAGATCGTAGGAATCAGGAGAAGTTGTAGTAGTAGGATGTAAGACCCTTATAGAGTAGGAAGGGGTGGGATGAGGATAAGTGGATTTAGCCTGGGGTAAGACAGGAACACAGCCAATAATTAGCTAGGTAGTTTAGTAGTAGTTGTTTGAGCTCATGATGGTGTGGATTTGTTTGGTAATGTTATTTGAATAAAGAGAGTCCCTGTGATAGTTGCAGGATTGGGTGACCTCTAGCATGTTTGTTGGAGGATCTGAGGATCCTGGGGTTGAGACTGGGTTGGATAAGATTGGAGAGGGCAGGACAGTTAATGGGTTGTTGTATTAACTTTTGGACCATCGAAATTTGGTTGAGAGCTAGAAGGTTGGGGAGTTCTAGCCATTTTAGTTGAGAGCACAGCACAGTGGTGATTCCTGTGTGCAGCATTCAAGGCAAACGTAGCAATTTTGTGATAGCAAGATTCTAGATTATTTAGGTTGGATTTGCGAAGGTTAGTGAGAATGTATGACCCATAGAGGAGGGAAGTAAGCAGGTGAGAATGGGCAGTGGAAAGCCTGGCATTGTGGGTAATATATGGTGTGTCCCACTATAAGATGCCAGGCTTGATGTGTACTTTTTTGATTGTTAGAGAGACATGTTATTCAAAAATTAGATTCTCATCAATAGTGACCCCTAGGAGTTTAGTATGAGTTGTGGGTTCAATATTGATTCCGTTTGAGGAGCGTATTGACAGAGTGGCATGACAAGGTTTGGATTTTTTATTTTTGAAGATTACTGATTTGGCTTTATTTGGGTTGAGAATTAGCTGATGTTATGACAGGTATTTGTCTATGCTTTGGAAGGATGATTGCATTTTTAATTGAAGTTCATGGGGTGGGGGGGCAAAGCTTATAAGGGTAGCATCATTGCCATATTGGACAGTTGTGGCTTGATTGGTTGCAGAGCTGAGGTTGTTTCTGAATAAGATGAAGAGGAGAAGGCCAAGTATAAAACCTTGGGGCAAACCTGAGGAGCTGGAGCGTAGGGTGGAGAGAGTGTTTTGCCATTTGGTGGCCTGCTGCTTATTGGAAAGATAACCGAGGAACCAAGACATTTCAATTTAAAAAAGATATTCAATACAAGAGACCAGAAGGATAAATAAATCAGTAATAACAGCAAAAACTTGCACATGTTAAGATTGTCCTGCTTTGTTCATCTGCATCAGACAAACAGCAGACAATTGCACATGAATAAGAAAATATATTGCTACATCAAAGAATAAAAAATATATTGCACACTTTTCAGCTGAGCAACATATTGCGAACGATTACTGATGAAATAATCAGTGGTTGGTATCAGATTTTATAAGTCTCAACACTGTTGAGTAGAAGCTGTTTAAGTATCTGGTGGTCCTGCAGAAGATACTCCGATATCGCTTGTCTGAAGACAGTTGTTTAAACCAGCCACATGCAGGGTGAGAGTGGTCACAAATTATTTTGGATGCCAATTTAATGCTTCTTGCTGCAAAGAGATCCTGGATTGATGGTCAAGTTTGTGGCCAAGATTTTTTTGGCAACTCACACCACTCTCTGTAATGTCTTTCTTTCTGCTATTGTACTGTTGTCAAACCAAGCTGCAAATCTACTAGTGACAAAGCTCTCAACTGCTTCTCTGTAGAATGTGGTGAGAACAGTAGGTGGAAGCTTTACTTTATTGAGCCTTCTGAGCAAGTGGAGACATTAGTGTGTTTTTTTGACCAACTGTACAGTGTTCACAGTCCAAGAGAGTGCCTCAGAAATGTGCACCCCCAAAAACTTTGTAGATTTGACCCTTTATACTTCTTCCCCATTTATCATGAGAAGTGAGTGCATTGTTGACCTTTTCCTGAAGTCTATACTGATTTCTTTTGTGTTATTGACACTCAGATCAAGGTTGTTCTTAGCACACCAGTCAATCAATGAATAGACCTTATCTCTGTAAGGTCTTTCATCCTTCCATTCATGAGACCCACAACCATAGAATTTTCTGCAAACTTGATGTGACTGATGTTATATTTTACAGAATAGTCGTGGATGAGAATGGTAAACAACAGAGGGCTTAGCACATAACCCTGAGGAACACCAGTGTTGAGTATTATACATCCTGAGGTGTTGTTGCCTGCACATGTTTTCTGCAGTCTGTTCATCAAGAAATCAAAGATCAAGTTGCACATGAGCTTGCTAACTCCAAGATGCACAAGCTTGTCAATAAGATGCATTAGAACCACTGTACTGAATGTCGAGCTGAAGTCACTAAACGACAGCCTGACGTAGTTGTTTCTTCCTTCCAGATGATTATATGAGAGGTGGAGCGCCATTGAAATAGCATCCTCAGTGGATCTCTTAGCCCTATAAGTGAAATGTAGAGGGTCAAATGTGGAGGGAAGGTTTGCAGACAGATGCCTTTTGACTAGCTTCTCAAAGTATTTCATGACATTTAAAGTTAGAGCAACTGGTCTTAGTCTTTATATAGTGTGAATATATACAAGCCATAACTGTTATATAGTATAGAATGTACAAGTGACATCAGAGATTACCACATGGGGTCATATACATAATGAGATTATGTACATTATACACAGCAGAAGCGTACTGTTTGTAACAGTAAGAAACAAGAAGAGGAACAAGTTACGTGTCAGAAAAGGAGTCGAATAGGTCAGAAAAAGGAAGGACATAATTAGTAAAGAAGCGTTAATGCTAGAGCACTAAAGAGAAGGCATTAACTATGAACACAAACACTGAGTAGACCTATACTATATATAATAGGTCAGCTAATGGGAGGAAATCATTGTTAATAGTGTAAATGGTAAAGCATTAAAGAGAATGTACAGACAGAAAGTGAGTAGAGCTACATTCTACATAATAACTAGGTCACTTGATGGTAATAAACCTTTATTAAGATAATAAATATGATACAATGTTGTACTGGAACTGAGGATGTACAAAGGGAGTAAGAAGTTCTATACTGTGCACAATCTGTTGATATTGAACAACTGTGCTCAAGTGTGATAAATCCTGTTTGGTAACAGTCACAGAGACTTTGTTGGGATGGGGTTACAACTGTGCTTAAGTGTGATAAATCCTCATTGGTATCAGTCACAGAGACTTTGTTGGGATGGGGTTACAACTGTGCTTAAGTGTGATAAATCCTCATTGGTATCAGTCACAGAGACTTTGTTGGGATGGGGTTACAACTGTGCTTAAGTGTGATAAATCCTCATTGGTATCAGTCACAGAGACTCTGTTGGGATGGGGTTACAACTGTGCTTCCTTATTTATATCAGTCAAGATGACTAAATTGGGATAGGGCTACAACTGTGCTCAAGTGTGATAAATCCTGATTGGTATCAGTCACAGAGACTCTGTTGGGATGGGGTTACAGCTGTGCTTCCTTATTTATATCAGCCACGATGACTAAATTTGGATAGGGTTACAGCTGTGCTTAAGTCAGTGGCGGCTCATGTCACCAGACTGCAGGACTGCAGCCCCCCCAGCTGTTGAAAGAAAAAGAAACCATTTTAAAAAATAAAATATTTATTTTTGTATACTAATACACAGTACCAGTATACTGGCTGGCTGCCTACTGCTTAGCTGTGATATGATCATGGAAGTCCGATTGTTAAAATCCCGGAACTCAAACTGCACATGTTCAGCGAGTTCCAGGTTTAAAAAAAAACAAAAAAAAAATGAGTTTCTGTAAATCTGGTCTGCTGTAAAAGCAGTCCAGATTAAGGATAGCAGGCATCATTGTGATGTCCAGAAGTCTATGTGGTTTGTAACCACAGTAAAGAATTGGAAGGGGATTGGACTGCCATGTCTACAGTCATGTATGTGACATGGATGGCTGGATGGCTACTGATTGTTCTCGCTCTCTTCCCAAACATTGCATGCTGGGAAAAAGTGAGAAACAGTCAGTAGCACTACTGTACTTCAGTTTTATTTACTTTGAAGTTTACGGTGTTCGTGGCTGCAGCAGGGATAGCCTGGGATCAACGGACAGTGACTGAGGTGCTGCGAGCTGACTGGAGACTGTCAGTATGGCAACTCTAAAAGAGAAGTGTGGATATGGACTGTCCTGTGGAAGACTGATTCACGGTAGTAATATATCTGTCGTTCATGTTAAATTCAAGTGAAAATGTACGCTGGTGATCGGTGGCCCAATATCAATTCACAGAAACTCAATCTATTCAGATATGAAAACCACCACGCTTAAAAAAGCAATGTGGAAAGAATTCCTTTATTGATAGTAAGCGCTTTCGCCATTCGGCTTCTTCAGACTTTAAAACATCTGACATAATTCAGTCTCCAATTTAAATACTTCTATGTATGATCCTATTGGTCAATCTGTCAATCAGGCTTCACAATACACAATACATATTATTTAAAAGTTTTATACAAATTCTTAAAAATTCAAAATATTTATCTCCTCATATAATCGTGTTCTTACTAAAAACATTCTACTAAAAACACATCCTTCCTTCCTACGTAACGTATCTCTGCCTCATTAAAAACAAATGGATGAGCCCATTTTACATGGCGTTGTTGTACATTCGCTCAAACCTAGTAAACAATAAAAGTTGACATTTAATCTGGCGACACATCCTTCTTTTCAATTTGATGCATCTGCTTTTTCACAGTCCTTAAAAACAAATGCATGAACATATAAAAAATAATAATGATTATTCCTATTATGTGTTCACATTTAAAAAACATCGAGGTAAACAACTGAGATCAAATCTAAGAACTTAATCAAGACATAGTTATACCCAGTGTTTCATAGACGAGTGTCCAACGAACACTAGACATAAACCCTTTGTTGAATGTTTAATAAATGCTATCATAGTCACATCGTAAAAATACTATGTGAACAGGACCAATACATACCAATCTGCCTAGCAGAACATACTGCATACAGAAAGTTCACTATAAGACTTTTACTGAGGACCAAAACTAGCGGACCTGTGCGCCAAATGTGAAACAACCAAACAGTGCATATCGGATAGCAGCAACATATTTCAAAACATGTAAATATATATATATCTATGTGTAAAAGATATATATATATATTTAAAGAATAGATAAATGTACGAGAACGTGTAATATGTAATGACTAAAACAGCCTTAATAAAATCGTTTGGTAAGGCAAAACTATACATGGTTAAAAACTATGGTACTTCCAACAGTAACAAGGGTGGGAAATTGAAATATACTGGTTACAACCTAACTGGTCTAAAACTCCATGATCCTAGTGCTGGTCATTCGAGTATCATAGTGAATAGAATGCAGCGGGGACTATATGGAATTATAAGTGGATTTATCCTAGTGCTTCGGTACATGCAATTTCCTTTTTCTAAGGAAGGGTTTTACCTGAACCTTATCATTCAGGCCAGGGTGTTGATCAGCCCTGCATCTAATAATCCACTTCATTTCATTCTCTAATGTATAGTTAATAATATCTCCCCCTCTCATATTAATCTCAATCTTCTGAATGACAAAAAATCTAAAGGTATGTGTAGCTCCTAACTCCTTGTTATGTTTGGCCAATGCATTAAACATCGAACCAACCCTTATATGATACACATGTTCCCTTATGCGTTCCCTCAAAGATCTGTTAGTTTTGCCAATGTAGAACGCAGGGCATGCTCCACATATGGCCATATATACTACATTTGAACTATTACAGGTGGTATTAGTATGAAAGTTAAACAAACGCTTAGTAGTAGGGTGGAGAAAGCCCACAGTGTTATCAATGTACATACATTGATTACACTTCCCACAGGGTGTCGTATTCATATGATGTGCATTAGACCTTACTATATTCATGTTACTCCTAGGTCTACAGAGTAATCTCTTAAGGTTTGGTTGATTCTTAAAAGCAATGCTCGGGCTTGATCCCACAACTTCCTTTATTTCATTGTCCAATAATAAAATATCCCAATGTTTTTCCATTATCTGTTTCACACAAAACGAATCCCTTGTAAAAAACAGGGAAGCTCTAGTGTTGTCTGACACTAATGGTGGATCCGTATCCATGGCTGGTATAGGTTCTGAGAAATAAGGTTTGGCCTTAGTATCTCTGAGGGTCTTAACCGTCATAGATGTATGTTCGAATGTTTTTGCATCATATCCCCTTTGTACAAACTTGGCCCTTAAATCATCCAGTTCTTTTACATAGCCTTCTTCAGTTGGATTCAATCTAGAGGCCCTAATGATTTGACCTTTCATAACGTTGTTAAAAACATACTTGGGGTGCATACTATCTCTATGAAGAATGGTATTCCTATGACATAATTTCCTATGTACTGAGGTGTTGAGTAACCCATTACTTAGTCTAAAGACATTCACATCTAGGAATGAAATCTGATCATGTGAATAAGTCAAAGTAAACTTGAGAAAATTGGCAGAGGTGTTCATACAATCAACAAATCTTAACAGTGTGTCTACATCACTTGTCCAAATAAAAAAGAGGTCGTCCACAAATCTGCGGTACAGACCTACGTGTTCCTGAAACATTTGCAATTTGAAAAGAAAAGTTTCTTCCCACTGGGCCATAACAAGGTTGGCGTAGCTATTGGCACAAGATGTGCCCATAGCCACGCCATCCTTCTGTAAAAAGATGTCCTCTCCAAACATAAAGATATTATTCATTAAAATGGTCTCCAAAAGCAATGTAATGAACTCTATTTTCACTGGAGTAAAATCAGAATGATTCCTAAGATAACCTTGTATGTACTGTATCCCCACATCATTGGGGATTACAGTAAATAAACTTACAACATCTAAAGTGACTAGTAAGTAATCTGTATTATCATTCAATTGTTTTGTATATGTATATAAATCTAATAGAAATTGTTTGCTGTCTCTGAGGATGGTGCTGTTGTTATTCACCATCGGCCTCAGATGAAACTCTGTAAATATAGAGAGTGGCTCAGTTACCCAGCCTGCCCAGCTACAATCGGTCTCATAGGGGGTTCCACACAGGATTTGTGGACCTTCAGGAGGCCTTGTATAATAGGAATTAATGGGTTAGTCACTTTAAAGTAGTTATACATTTCCTTAGTAATATTAGTAGATGCTAGTAACTCATCAAGCATATAGTATATCTGTAGTACCTTCTCTTTGACTGTCTTCATATCTACTTTCAAATAGAAAGATGTGTCTCCCAAAAGTTGATACATTCTCCTATCATAATCTGATGCATCCATAAGTTCAATAGGTCCCCCTTTATCGGCAGGTCTAATCACCAAGGTATCATCATTCCTTAAGCTCATAAGAGCTTGTCTGTGATTATAGCTCAAATTATGTTTATACTGGGTGTTTCGTGTACCCTCAAAATGAACATAAATATCATTCTCAATCATCCTGGAATAAACATCTAATAGTGGGTGTAACTGTGGAATATACACACTATTTGGTCGAAAGCTACAAGTATTATTTCTTGTATCAGAATTGCCAAATTCAAGCTTCAACTGAACATTCCTAACAAACATTTTGGTGCCAATAATGGAATCAACAACATTGCTTCTTCCTGTGGAAATAAAACTTAATCCCTTATTCAGAACTTGTTCTTCATACATATTCAAAACCTTAGTGGAAAGATTCACAATTAGCGAATCGTCCTTTCCCACATTCTCTTTAGTGTGGGTCCTTGATGCTCCCCTCCTGATCCTTTCCTTTTTTGTCTGCCCCTGCTCATAGATCTTATTCTCCCTGTATATTGTTTCTGTGTTATAGGGAAAGGGGTATTAGCAGTAGCATTGGGATACAAATTTGACTGGTTAGTGTCATTCTGTGTAGTTTTCCTTCTGACTACTGCTTCCACATGTCTAACACCATTAGTCGCATCACTGATCTCAAGATGAGATGCGGTTGCAGGTATCACTACTTCTGTTGGTTCTTTCTCTCTGTCTTTGTTAGTACAGGAATCATTTAAATTATTCTCAACATCTTCTTGAAACACAATCTCAGTATATGACACATTCCTTCTAGTAGTTTTATCACTATTGGATGAGCCACTAGTATTGGCCGTCTGAGTGTCTTGTGGCTTAATTAAACCACTTGAATTAATAGGCACATTACCTTCATTAGTTGTATCATTCACACTGCGTGTGTTAACACTTCTAGGACCATGAACATTATTAACAACACTACTAATTGCATTAGTCCGTTCCCTAGGCCAAGTAAACACGTTAGAGTTCTTAAAATCCCTCATATCCCTCATTATTTTATGTTTCTTTTGTTCTAGCAACCGTCTCTCAAACAACATTACATTGTCTAGAACCCTCTCTAACTTCACATCAATGTTAACATTTGCATACTTCTTATTAATCATATCATACAATTTATTCACATTTAATCTCAGACTTTCTTCTTCCGGTGTATGAAAATTGATCAATAGTCTCATGTAGCTGTAGCTAAGCTCCATATTGAGCTGTTGCCATTGAAACAATAAGTCTGGTATGCTATTACCTGATGTGGGCATCTTTAAAATGCGTAGCCCACGTGGAATGATTTGTTTGCCCAAGCACGCCTCGAAATATTGTCGTTGAATCTGTAACTTTTTAAGTTTGATTGTTTCAGTTTCTAATGTTTGTAAGTCCTCTGATAGACCCATGCAGACATCCTCGTTGTTAACGCCATCCGTTGAGCGAAATTCGCTCATACGCAAGTAGCAGGTTTTCCTGCCAGTCACACAAGCTTTGAACCGTTCGGTTCTATCTCTAAAGTTCTGTATCTGTGGTACATAAGGTAGTTCAATATTAGATGTAGCATTGTCGGCCATCCCCACGAACTAAAAGTAAATCCAAAGTAAATATCTCAAAATCCAAAACCACTTCAGTTCGTAGGGTAAACCACCAGCAAAGTAAAATAAACGTAAAATCAAGTGAAAATGTACGCTGGTGATCGGTGGCCCAATATCAATTCACAGAAACTCAATCTATTCTGATATGAAAACCACCACGCTTAAAAAGCAATGTGGAAAGAATTCCTTTATTGATAGTAAGCGCTTTCGCCATTCGGCTTCTTCAGACTTTAAAACATCTGACATAATTCAGTCTCCAATTTAAATACTTCTATGTATGATCCTATTGGTCAATCTGTCAATCAGGCTTCACAATACACAATACATATTATTTAAAAGTTTTATACAAATTCTTAAAAATTCAAAATATTTATCTCCTCATATAATCGTGTTCTTACTAAAAATATTCTACTAAAAACACATCCTTCCTTCCTACGTAACGTATCTCTGTCTCATTAAAACAAATGGATGAGCCCATTTTACATGGCGTTGTTGTACATTCGCTCAAACCTAGTAAACAATAAAAGTTGACATTTAATCTGGCGACACATCCTTCTTTTCAATTTGATGCATCTGCTTTTCACAGTCCTTAAAAACAAATGCATGAACATATAAAAATAATAATGATTATTCCTATTATGTGTTCACATTTAAAAAACATCGAGGTAAACAACTGAGATCAAATCTAAGAACTTAATCAAGACATAGTTATACCCAGTGTTTCATAGACGAGTGTCCAACAAACACTAGACATAAACCCTTTGTTGAATGTTTAATAAATGCTATCATAGTCACATCGTAAAAATACTATGTGAACAGGACCAATACATACCAATCTGCCTAGCAGAACATACTGCATACAGAAAGTTCGCTATAAGACTTTTACTGAGGACCAAAACTAGCGGACCTGTGCGCCAAATGTGAAACAACCAAACAGTGCATATCGGATAGCAGCAACATATTTCAAAACATGTAAATATATATATATCTATGTGTAAAAGATATATATATATTTAAAGAATAGATAAATGTACGAGAACGTGTAATATGTAATGACTAAAACAGCCTTAATAAAATCGTTTGGTAAGGCAAAACTATACATGGTTAAAAACTATGGTACTTCCAACAGTAACAAGGGTGGGAAATTGAAATATACTGGTTACAACCTAACTGGTCTAAAACTCCATGATCCTAGTGCTGGTCATTTGAGTATCATAGTGAATAAAATGCAGCGGGGACTATATGGAATTATAAGTGGATTTATCCTAGTGCTTGGTACATGCAATTTCCTTTTTCTAAGGAAGGGTTTTACCTGAACCTTATCATTCAGGCCAGGGTGTTGATCAGCATCTAATAATCCACTTCATTTCATTCTCTAATGTATAGTTAATAATATCTCCTGCTGTCATATTAATCTCAATCTTCTGAATGACAAAAAATCTAAAGGTATGTGTAGCTCCTAACTCCTTGTTATGTTTGGCCAATGCATTAAACATCGAACCAACCCTTATATGATACACATGTTGCCTTATGTTCCCTCAAAGATCTGTTAGTTTTGCCAATGTAGAACGCAGGGCATGCTCCACATATGGCCATATATACTACATTTGAACTATTACAGGTGGTATTAGTATGAAAGTTAAACAAACGCTTAGTAGTAGGGTGGAGAAAGCCCACAGTGTTATCAATGTACATACATTGATTACACTTCCCACAGGGTGTCGTATTCATATGATGTGCATTAGACCTTACTATATTCATGTTATTCCTAGGTCTACAGAGTAATCTCTTAAGGTTTGGTTGATTCTTAAAAGCAATGCTCGGGCTTGATCCCACAACTTCCTTTATTTCATTGTCCAATAATAAAATATCCCAATGTTTTTCCATTATCTGTTTCACACAAAATGAATCCCTTGTAAAAAACAGGGAAGCTCTAGTGTTGTCTGACACTAATGGTGGATCCGTATCCATGGCTGGTATAGGTTCTGAGAAATAAGGTTTGGCCTTAGTATCTCTGAGGGTCTTAACCGTCATAGATGTATGTTTGAATGTTTTTGCATCATATCCCCTTTGTACAAACTTGGCCCTTAAATCATCCAGTTCGTTTACATAGCCTTCTTCAGTTGGATTCAGTCTAGAGGCCCTAATGATTTGGCCTTTCATAACGTTGTTAAAAACATACTTGGGGTGCATACTATCTCTATGAAGAATGGTATTCCTATGACATAATTTCCTATGTACTGAGGTGTTGAGTAACCCATTACTTAGTCTAAAGACATTCGCATCTAGGAATGAAATCTGATCATGTGAATAAGTCAAAGTAAACTTGAGAAAATTGGTAGAGGTGTTCATACAATCAACAAATCTCAACAGTGTGTCTACATCACTTGTCCAAATAAAAAAGAGGTCGTCCACAAATCTGCGGTACAGACCTACGTGTTCCTGAAACATTTGCAATTTGAAAAGAAAAGTTTCTTCCCACTGGGCCATAACAAGGTTGGCGTAGCTATTGGCACAAGATGTGCCCATAGCCACGCCATCCTTCTGTAAAAAGATGTCCTCTCCAAACATAAAGATATTATTCATTAAAATGGTCTCCAAAAGCAATGTAATGAACTCTATTTTCACTGGAGTAAAATCAGAATGATTCCTAAGATAACCTTGTATGTACTGTATCCCTACATCATTGGGGATTACAGTAAATAAACTTACAACATCTAAAGTGACTAGTAAGTAATCTGTATTATCATTCAATTGTTTTGTATATGTATATAAATCTAATAGAAATTGTTTGCTGTCTCTGAGGATGGTGCTGTTGTTATTCACCATCGGCCTCAGATGAAACTCTGTAAATATAGAGAGTGGCTCAGTTACCCAGCCTGCCCAGCTACAATCGGTCTCATAGGGGGTTCCACACAGGATTTGTGGACCTTCAGGAGGCCTTGTATAATAGGAATTAATGGGTTAGTCACTTTAAAGTAGTTATACATTTCCTTAGTAATATTAGTAGATGCTAGTAACTCATCAAGCATATAGTATATCTGTAGTACCTTCTCTTTGACTGTCTTCATATCTACTTTCAAATAGAAAGATGTGTCTCCCAAAAGTTGATACATTCTCCTATCATAATCTGATGCATCCATAAGTTCAATAGGTCCCCCTTTATCGGCAGGTCTAATCACCAAGGTATCATCATTCCTTAAGCTCATAAGAGCTTGTCTGTGATTATAGCTCAAATTATGTTTATACTGGGTGTTTCGTGTACCCTCAAAATGAACATAAATATCATTCTCAATCATCCTGGAATAAACATCTAATAGTGGGTGTAACTGTGGAATATACACACTATTTGGTCGAAAGCTACAAGTATTATTTCTTGTATCAGAATTGCCAAATTCAAGCTTCAACTGAACATTCCTAACAAACATTTTGGTGCCAATAATGGAATCAACAACATTGCTTCTTCCTGTGGAAATAAAACTTAATCCCTTATTCAGAACTTGTTCTTCATACATATTCAAAACCTTAGTGGAAAGATTCACAATTAGCGAATCGTCCTTTCCCACATTCTCTTTAGTGTGGGTCCTTGATGCTCCCTCCTGATCCTTTCCTTTTTGTCTGCCCCTGCTCATAGATCTTATTCTCCTGTATATTGTTTCTGTGTTATAGGGAAAGGGGTATTAGCAGTAGCATTGGGATACAAATTTGACTGGTTAGTGTCATTCTGTGTAGTTTTCCTTCTGACTACTGCTTCCACATGTCTAACACCATTAGTCGCATCACTGATCTCAAGATGAGATGCGGTTGCAGGTATCACTACTTCTGTTGGTTCTTTCTCTCTGTCTTTGTTAGTACAGGAATCATTTAAATTATTCTCAACATCTTCTTGAAACACAATCTCAGTATATGACACATTCCTTCTAGTAGTTTTATCACTATTGGATGAGCCACTAGTATTGGCCGTCTGAGTGTCTTGTGGCTTAATTAAACCACTTGAATTAATAGGCACATTACCTTCATTAGTTGTATCATTCACACTGCGTGTGTTAACACTTCTAGGACCATGAACATTATTAACAACACTACTAATTGCATTAGTCCGTTCCTAGGCCAAGTAAACACGTTAGAGTTCTTAAAATCCCTCATATCCCTCATTATTTTATGTTTCTTTTGTTCTAGCAACCGTCTCTCAAACAACATTACATTGTCTAGAACCCTCTCTAACTTCACATCAATGTTAACATTTGCATACTTCTTATTAATCATATCATACAATTTATTCACATTTAATCTCAGACTTTCTTCTTCCGGTGTATGAAAATTGATCAATAGTCTCATGTAGCTGTAGCTAAGCTCCATATTGAGCTGTTGCCATTGAAACAATAAGTCTGGTATGCTATTACCTGATGTGGGCATCTTTAAAATGCGTAGCCCACGTGGAATGATTTGTTTGCCCAAGCACGCCTCGAAATATTGTCGTTGAATCTGTAACTTTTTAAGTTTGATTGTTTCAGTTTCTAATGTTTGTAAGTCCTCTGATAGACCCATGCAGACATCCTCGTTGTTAACGCCATCCGTTGAGCCGAAATTCGGCTCATACGCAAGTAGCAGGTTTTCCCTGCCAGTCACACAAGCTTTGAACCGTTCGGTTCTATCTCTAAAGTTCTGTATCTGTGGTACATAAGGTAGTTCAATATTAGATGTAGCATTGTCGGCCATCCCCACGAACTAAAAGTAAATCCAAAGTAAATATCTCAAAATCCAAAAACCACTTCAGTTCGTAGGGTAAACCACCAGCAAAGTAAAATAAACGTAAAATCAAGTGAAAATGTACGCTGGTGATCGGTGGCCCAATATCAATTCACAGAAACTCAATCTATTCTGATATGAAAACCACCACGCTTAAAAAAGCAATGTGGAAAGAATTCCTTTATTGATAGTAAGCGCTTTCGCCATTCGGCTTCTTCAGACTTTAAAACATCTGACATAATTCAGTCTCCAATTTAAATACTTCTATGTATGATCCTATTGGTCAATCTGTCAATCAGGCTTCACAATACACAATACATATTATTTAAAAGTTTTATACAAATTCTTAAAAATTCAAAATATTTATCTCCTCATATAATCGTGTTCTTACTAAAAATATTCTACTAAAAACACATCCTTCCTTCCTACGTAACGTATCTCTGTCTCATTAAAAACAAATGGATGAGCCCATTTTACATGGCGTTGTTGTACATTCGCTCAAACCTAGTAAACAATAAAAGTTGACATTTAATCTGGCGACACATCCTTCTTTTCAATTTGATGCATCTGCTTTTTCACAGTCCTTAAAAACAAATGCATGAACATATAAAAAATAATAATGATTATTCCTATTATGTGTTCACATTTAAAAAACATCGAGGTAAACAACTGAGATCAAATCTAAGAACTTAATCAAGACATAGTTATACCCAGTGTTTCATAGACGAGTGTCCAACGAACACTAGACATAAACCCTTTGTTGAATGTTTAATAAATGCTATCATAGTCACATCGTAAAAATACTATGTGAACAGGACCAATACATACCAATCTGCCTAGCAGAACATACTGCATACAGAAAGTTCGCTATAAGACTTTTACTGAGGACCAAAACTAGCGGACCTGTGCGCCAAATGTGAAACAACCAAACAGTGCATATCGGATAGCAGCAACATATTTCAAAACATGTAAATATATATATATCTATGTGTAAAAGATATATATATATATATATTTAAAGAATAGATAAATGTACGAGAACGTGTAATATGTAATGACTAAAACAGTCTTAATAAAATCGTTTGGTAAGGCAAAACTATACATGGTTAAAAACTATGGTACTTCCAACAGTAACAAGGGTGGGAAATTGAAATATACTGGTTACAACCTAACTGGTCTAAAACTCCATGATCCTAGTGCTGGTCATTCGAGTATCATAGTGAATAAAATGCAGCGGGGACTATATGGAATTATAAGTGGATTTATCCTAGCGCTTCGGTACATGCAATTTCCTTTTTCTAAGGAAGGGTTTTACCTGAACCTTATCATTCAGGCCAGGGTGTTGATCAGCATCTAATAATCCACTTCATTTCATTCTCTAATGTATAGTTAATAATATCTCCCCCTCTCATATTAATCTCAATCTTCTGAATGACAAAAAATCTAAAGGTATGTGTAGCTCCTAACTCCTTGTTATGTTTGGCCAATGCATTAAACATCGAACCAACCCTTATATGATACACATGTTCCCTTATGCGTTCCCTCAAAGATCTGTTAGTTTTGCCAATGTAGAACGCAGGGCATGCTCCACATATGGCCATATATACTACATTTGAACTATTACAGGTGGTATTAGTATGAAAGTTAAACAAACGCTTAGTAGTAGGGTGGAGAAAGCCCACAGTGTTATCAATGTACATACATTGATTACACTTCCCACAAGGTGTCGTATTCATATGATGTGCATTAGACCTTACTATATTCATGTTATTCCTAGGTCTACAGAGTAATCTCTTAAGGTTTGGTTGATTCTTAAAAGCAATGCTCGGGCTTGATCCCACAACTTCCTTTATTTCATTGTCCAATAATAAAATATCCCAATGTTTTTCCATTATCTGTTTCACACAAAATGAATCCCTTGTAAAAAACAGGGAAGCTCTAGTGTTGTCTGACACTAATGGTGGATCCGTATCCATGGCTGGTATAGGTTCTGAGAAATAAGGTTTGGCCTTAATATCTCTGAGGGTCTTAACCGTCAAAGATGTATGTTCGAATGTTTTTGCATCATATCCCCTTTGTACAAACTTGGCCCTTAAATCATCCAGTTCTTTTACATAGCCTTCTTCAGTTGGATTCAATCTAGAGGCCCTAATGATTTGGCCTTTCATAACGTTGTTAAAAACATACTTGGGGTGCATACTATCTCTATGAAGAATGGTATTCCTATGACATAATTTCCTATGTACTGAGGTGTTGAGTAACCCATTACTTAGTCTAAAGACATTCACATCTAGGAATGAAATCTGATCATGTGAATAAGTCAAAGTAAACTTGAGAAAATTGGTAGAGGTGTTCATACAATCAACAAATCTCAACAGTGTGTCTACATCACTTGTCCAAATAAAAAAGAGGTCGTCCACAAATCTGCGGTACAGACCTACGTGTTCCTGAAACATTTGCAATTTGAAAAGAAAAGTTTCTTCCCACTGGGCCATAACAAGGTTGGCGTAGCTATTGGCACAAGATGTGCCCATAGCCACGCCATCCTTCTGTAAAAAGATGTCCTCTCCAAACATAAAGATATTATTCATTAAAATGGTCTCCAAAAGCAATGTAATGAACTCTATTTTCACTGGAGTAAAATCAGAATGATTCCTAAGATAACCTTGTATGTACTGTATCCCTACATCATTGGGGATTACAGTAAATAAACTTACAACATCTAAAGTGACTAGTAAGTAATCTGTATTATCATTCAATTGTTTTGTATATGTATATAAATCTAATAGAAATTGTTTGCTGTCTCTGAGGATGGTGCTGTTGTTATTCACCATCGGCCTCAGATGAAACTCTGTAAATATAGAGAGTGGCTCAGTTACCCAGCCTGCCCAGCTACAATCGGTCTCATAGGGGGTTCCACACAGGATTTGTGGACCTTCAGGAGGCCTTGTATAATAGGAATTAATGGGTTAGTCACTTTAAAGTAGTTATACATTTCCTTAGTAATATTAGTAGATGCTAGTAACTCATCAAGCATATAGTATATCTGTAGTACCTTCTCTTTGACTGTCTTCATATCTACTTTCAAATAGAAAGATGTGTCTCCCAAAAGTTGATACATTCTCCTATCATAATCTGATGCATCCATAAGTACAATAGGTCCCCCTTTATCGGCAGGTCTAATCACCAAGGTATCATCATTCCTTAAGCTCATAAGAGCTTGTCTGTGATTATAGCTCAAAATATGTTTATACTGGGTGTTTCGTGTACCCTCAAAATGAACATAAATATCATTCTCAATCATCCTGGAATAAACATCTAATAGTGGGTGTAACTGTGGAATATACACACTATTTGGTCGAAAGCTACAAGTATTATTTCTTGTATCAGAATTGCCAAATTCAAGCTTCAACTGAACATTCCTAACAAACATTTTGGTGCCAATAATGGAATCAACAACATTGCTTCTTCCTGTGGAAATAAAACTTAATCCCTTATTCAGAACTTGTTCTTCATACATATTCAAAACCTTAGTGGAAAGATTCACAATTAGCGAATCGTCCTTTCCCACATTCTCTTTAGTGTGGGTCCTTGATGCTCCCCTCCTGATCCTTTCCTTTTTTTGTCTGCCCCTGCTCATAGATCTTATTCTCCCTGTATATTGTTTCTGTGTTATAGGGAAAGGGGTATTAGCAGTAGCATTGGGATACAAATTTGACTGGTTAGTGTCATTCTGTGTAGTTTTCCTTCTGACTACTGCTTCCACATGTCTAACACCATTAGTCGCATCACTGATCTCAAGATGAGATGCGGTTGCAGGTATCACTACTTCTGTTGGTTCTTTCTCTCTGTCTTTGTTAGTACAGGAATCATTTAAATTATTCTCAACATCTTCTTGAAACACAATCTCAGTATATGACACATTCCTTCTAGTAGTTTTATCACTATTGGATGAGCCACTAGTATTGGCCGTCTGAGTGTCTTGTGGCTTAATTAAACCACTTGAATTAATAGGCACATTACCTTCATTAGTTGTATCATTCACACTGCGTGTGTTAACACTTCTAGGACCATGAACATTATTAACAACACTACTAATTGCATTAGTCCGTTCCTAGGCCAAGTAAACACGTTAGAGTTCTTAAAATCCCTCATATCCCTCATTATTTTATGTTTCTTTTGTTCTAGCAACCGTCTCTCAAACAACATTACATTGTCTAGAACCCTCTCTAACTTCACATCAATGTTAACATTTGCATACTTCTTATTAATCATATCATACAATTTATTCACATTTAATCTCAGACTTTCTTCTTCCGGTGTATGAAAATTGATCAATAGTCTCATGTAGCTGTAGCTAAGCTCCATATTGAGCTGTTGCCATTGAAACAATAAGTCTGGTATGCTATTACCTGATGTGGGCATCTTTAAAATCGTAGCCCACGTGGAATGATTTGTTTGCCCAAGCACGCCTCGAAATATTGTCGTTGAATCTGTAACTTTTTAAGTTTGATTGTTTCAGTTTCTAATGTTTGTAAGTCCTCTGATAGACCCATGCAGACATCCTCGTTGTTAACGCCATCCGTTGAGCCGAAATTCGGCTCATACGCAAGTAACAGGTTTTCCCTGCCAGTCACACAAGCTTTGAACCGTTCGGTTCTATCTCTAAAGTTCTGTATCTGTGGTACATAAGGTAGTTCAATATTAGATGTAGCATTGTCGGCCATCCCCACGAACTAAAAGTAAATCCAAAGTAAATATCTCAAAATCCAAAACCACTTCAGTTCGTAGGGTAAACCACCAGCAAAGTAAAATAAACGTAAAATCAAGTGAAAATGTACGCTGGTGATCGGTGGCCCAATATCAATTCACAGAAACTCAATCTATTCTGATATGAAAACCACCACGCTTAAAAAGCAATGTGGAAAGAATTCCTTTATTGATAGTAAGCGCTTTCGCCATTCGGCTTCTTCAGACTTTAAAACATCTGACATAATTCAGTCTCCAATTTAAATACTTCTATGTATGATCCTATTGGTCAATCTGTCAATCAGGCTTCACAATACACAATACATATTATTTAAAAGTTTTATACAAATTCTTAAAAATTCAAAATATTTATCTCCTCATATAATCGTGTTCTTACTAAAAATATTCTACTAAAAACACATCCTTCCTTCCTACGTAACGTATCTCTGTCTCATTAAAAACAAATGGATGAGCCCATTTTACATGGCGTTGTTGTACATTCGCTCAAACCTAGTAAACAATAAAAGTTGACATTTAATCTGGCGACACATCCTTCTTTTCAATTTGATGCATCTGCTTTTTCACAGTCCTTAAAAACAAATGCATGAACATATAAAAAATAATAATGATTATTCCTATTATGTGTTCACATTTAAAAAACATCGAGGTAAACAACTGAGATCAAATCTAAGAACTTAATCAAGACATAGTTATACCCAGTGTTTCATAGACGAGTGTCCAACGAACACTAGACATAAACCCTTTGTTGAATGTTTAATAAATGCTATCATAGTCACATCGTAAAAATACTATGTGAACAGGACCAATACATACCAATCTGCCTAGCAGAACATACTGCATACAGAAAGTTCACTATAAGACTTTTACTGAGGACCAAAACTAGCGGACCTGTGCGCCAAATGTGAAACAACCAAACAGTGCATATCGGATAGCAGCAACATATTTCAAAACATGTAAATATATATATATCTATGTGTAAAAGATATATATATATTTAAAGAATAGATAAATGTACGAGAACGTGTAATATGTAATGACTAAAACAGTCTTAATAAAATCGTTTGGTAAGGCAAAACTATACATGGTTAAAAACTATGGTACTTCCAACAGTAACAAGGGTGGGAAATTGAAATATACTGGTTACAACCTAACTGGTCTAAAACTCCATGATCCTAGTGCTGGTCATTTGAGTATCATAGTGAATAAAATGCAGCGGGGACTATATGGAATTATAAGTGGATTTATCCTAGTGCTTCGGTACATGCAATTTCCTTTTTCTAAGGAAGGGTTTTACCTGAACCTTATCATTCAGGCCAGGGTGTTGATCAGCATCTAATAATCCACTTCATTTCATTCTCTAATGTATAGTTAATAATATCTCCCCCTCTCATATTAATCTCAATCTTCTGAATGACAAAAAATCTAAAGGTATGTGTAGCTCCTAACTCCTTGTTATGTTTGGCCAATGCATTAAACATCGAACCAACCCTTATATGATACACATGTTCCCTTATGCGTTCCCTCAAAGATCTGTTAGTTTTGCCAATGTAGAACGCAGGGCATGCTCCACATATGGCCATATATACTACATTTGAACTATTACAGGTGGTATTAGTATGAAAGTTAAACAAACGCTTAGTAGTAGGGTGGAGAAAGCCCACAGTGTTATCAATGTACATACATTGATTACACTTCCCACAGGGTGTCGTATTCATATGATGTGCATTAGACCTTACTATATTCATGTTATTCCTAGGTCTACAGAGTAATCTCTTAAGGTTTGGTTGATTCTTAAAAGCAATGCTCGGGCTTGATCCCACAACTTCCTTTATTTCATTGTCCAATAATAAAATATCCCAATGTTTTTCCATTATCTGTTTCACACAAAATGAATCCCTTGTAAAAAACAGGGAAGCTCTAGTGTTGTCTGACACTAATGGTGGATCCGTATCCATGGCTGGTATAGGTTCTGAGAAATAAGGTTTGGCCTTAGTATCTCTGAGGGTCTTAACCGTCATAGATGTATGTTTGAATGTTTTGCATCATATCCCCTTTGTACAAACTTGGCCCTTAAATCATCCAGTTCGTTTACATAGCCTTCTTCAGTTGGATTCAGTCTAGAGGCCCTAATGATTTGGCCTTTCATAACGTTGTTAAAAACATACTTGGGGTGCATACTATCTCTATGAAGAATGGTATTCCTATGACATAATTTCCTATGTACTGAGGTGTTGAGTAACCCATTACTTAGTCTAAAGACATTCGCATCTAGGAATGAAATCTGATCATGTGAATAAGTCAAAGTAAACTTGAGAAAATTGGTAGAGGTGTTCATACAATCAACAAATCTCAACAGTGTGTCTACATCACTTGTCCAAATAAAAAAGAGGTCGTCCACAAATCTGCGGTACAGACCTACGTGTTCCTGAAACATTTGCAATTTGAAAAGAAAAGTTTCTTCCCACTGGCCATAACAAGGTTGGCGTAGCTATTGGCACAAGATGTGCCCATAGCCACGCCATCCTTCTGTAAAAAGATGTCCTCTCCAAACATAAAGATATTATTCATTAAAATGGTCTCCAAAAGCAATGTAATGAACTCTATTTTCACTGGAGTAAAATCAGAATGATTCCTAAGATAACCTTGTATGTACTGTATCCCTACATCATTGGGGATTACAGTAAATAAACTTACAACATCTAAAGTGACTAGTAAGTAATCTGTATTATCATTCAATTGTTTTGTATATGTATATAAATCTAATAGAAATTGTTTGCTGTCTCTGAGGATGGTGCTGTTGTTATTCACCATCGGCCTCAGATGAAACTCTGTAAATATAGAGAGTGGCTCAGTTACCCAGCCTGCCCAGCTACAATCGGTCTCATAGGGGGTTCCACACAGGATTTGTGGACCTTCAGGAGGCCTTGTATAATAGGAATTAATGGGTTAGTCACTTTAAAGTAGTTATACATTTCCTTAGTAATATTAGTAGATGCTAGTAACTCATCAAGCATATAGTATATCTGTAGTACCTTCTCTTTGACTGTCTTCATATCTACTTTCAAATAGAAAGATGTGTCTCCCAAAAGTTGATACATTCTCCTATCATAATCTGATGCATCCATAAGTTCAATAGGTCCCCTTTATCGGCAGGTCTAATCACCAAGGTATCATCATTCCTTAAGCTCATAAGAGCTTGTCTGTGATTATAGCTCAAATTATGTTTATACTGGGTGTTTCGTGTACCCTCAAAATGAACATAAATATCATTCTCAATCATCCTGGAATAAACATCTAATAGTGGGTGTAACTGTGGAATATACACACTATTTGGTCGAAAACTACAAGTATTATTTCTTGTATCAGAATTGCCAAATTCAAGCTTCAACTGAACATTCCTAACAAACATTTTGGTGCCAATAATGGAATCAACAACATTGCTTCTTCCTGTGGAAATAAAACTTAATCCCTTATTCAGAACTTGTTCTTCATACATATTCAAAACCTTAGTGGAAAGATTCACAATTAGCGAATCGTCCTTTCCCACATTCTCTTTAGTGTGGGTCCTTGATGCTCCCCTACTGATCCTTTCCTTTTTGTCTGCCCCTGCTCATAGATCTTATTCTCCTGTATATTGTTTCTGTGTTATAGGAAAGGGGTATTAGCAGTAGCATTGGGATACAAATTTGACTGGTTAGTGTCATTCTGTGTAGTTTTCCCTGCCGTTTCCCCAAGTTTAAACCTTGGGTTCCCATCTCAAAAATTTTTAGTGGTTAAAGGGATTTAATATTTGTTGGGGCTTTCCCTTCCCCGAATAAAAAAAATCCAAATTTTAAATTTTTCTCCAAAAAACTTCTTTGGGGAAACCCCCAACCAAAATAAAAAAAACCTTCAAATAAATTTTTTCCTTTGGGTGGGCCCCCTATAAATTCCGCTAATTTTTGGTTAAAAACCACCCTTGAATTAAAGGAATTCCTTTATTTAGTTGGTTTTCCCCTTCCCTTCGTTTAAAACTTTTGGGCCCTAACATTAATTTTAAAACCTAATTTTTTAAATTGGCAAATTGTCCGGTTCCCTACCAATAAAATTTAAAAATTTTTAAAATTCCCCCCAAAAATTTAAAATTTTATTTTCTTTTGTTCTTTCAAAATTTCTCAAAAAACATTTCCTTTCCCAGAACCTCTTTTAATTAAAACAAAAGGTTAACCCCTTTTCATCTTTTTAAATTTCAAACCATAAAAAATTTAAAATTACATTTAATCTCAACTTTCTTTTCCTTTGAAAAGATCTGCTTTTTACAAATCCTTTTTAAAAAAAATGTTTCCCTTAAAAATAATTGGATTATTCCTTTTTTTTGGGCACTTTAAAAAAAAGGGGAAACCCCCCTGGAAAATTTGTTTCCCCAAAACAAGAAATTTTTTGGCGTTAAACCCGTAAACCCCTTTTAAGTTTAAAAATTTTTTCATTTCAATGTTTAAAAAAAATTTGAAAGGGCCCAAAACAACCAAACCCCCTTTCGCCCTCCTTTAACCGAAATTCGGGTATAAGCTTTTTAAGGTAGCGGCCTTTCCAAAATCAACCAAAAAAGGGTTTGAAACCTTTTCAAAAAAATTTAAAATTTTTATCTTGGTAAAAGGTATTAATATTAATTTAAAAAATTGTAAAAACGAACTGTAAAAAAAGTAAAAACTAAAAATCCAAAAAATTTGTTTGGGAAGGGAAAACCAACAAAGGTTAAAAATAAACTTAAAAACAAGGGGGGGAAAATTTTAACCCGGTTAAATCTGGCCCCCAAAACCAAAATTTCCAGGCTTTAATTTTATTCATATGAAAAAACCCCGGGGTTTAAAAAGGGGGAATTGGTTTGGAAAGAATTTTCCCTTTTTAAGGAAGGGCCGCCCATTCGGCCTTTTCAGATTTAAAACCCCTTCATTTCATTTTCCAATTTAAATAATTCTTTATATTAATTTCAATCTTCAATGGACAAAAAATTTAAATATTTATTTAAAAGTTTTTTCCAAAACTTAAAAATTTAAAATTTTTTAAAATTTTCCCTTAAACGTTTCCCCCCAAAAATTTTCCAATTTAAAACCCCATCCCCCCTTCCTAATTTTAAAAGCATTCTGGGTTTTTTTAAAAAACAAATTGGATGGGAAAACCCCATTTTACAAAGGCTTTTGTTTCATTCCCCCAAATTGTAAACAATAAAGGTTGACCTTTAATTTTGACCATCCTTCTTTTAATTTTTGATTTGCAAACTGGGGTTTTTCCCCCAATTTCCTTTTTTCAAAAACCAAAAATAAAAAAAATAATGTTTTTCCATTATTGTTTTACAAAAAAATCCCGGGGAAAAACGGAAAATCAAATTTTTAAAATTAAACCCGGCATAGGTTTAAAATAAAGGGTTTCCAAAAACCGAGGGTCCAACGTCAAAATTTGTTGAATGTTTTTGCATCATATCCCTTTTTTAAAAAACTTGGCCCAAAAACATCCAATTTTTTTACAAACCTTCTTCATTACAAAAGGCCCTAAAAAGGCCCTTTTAAATTTTTAAAAAAACTTGGGGGAAAACCCCTTTAAAATGGGGAAACCAACCCAAACCATGTATGGGGTTTTTAGAACCCCTTTTTTCAAAACATTAAATTAAATAAATCTATTGTAAAAGAAAAAAATTAAAAATTTAATTTAAAAATAAAAATTAAAGGGTTTAAAATTTTAAAAAAAAAAGGGCTTAAAAAATCGCGGTAAAAGGCCAAAAAATTTCAAATTTAAAAAAAAGGTTTTTTTTCCCCCCGGGTAACAAGGGGGGAAATTGGAAAATTGGTTTCCAAACCCCCCCTTCTTTAAAAAATGTCCTTCCCATTGATATTATTAATTTAAAAAGGCCCAAAAGGAATTAAAAATTATTTTCCACTTGGGTAAAAAAGAATTTCCCTAAGGAAAGGGGTTTTTCCCGAACCCTTTTCATTTAGGGGGGTTTACAGTTAAAAAAACTTCAACATTTTTAAATGATAGTTTAATAAATCTTTTATATTAATTTTTTTTGTAAAAAATCTAAAGGAAAAGTTTGCTTTTCCCAATTCCTTTTTTATTTTGGCCCAAGATTAAACTCGAAAATTTTAAGGGGTCCAGTTCCCACCTTCCCAAAATCTTTAGGGGTTTTCCCCCAATTTTTGGGCCCAGGGGCCTTTTTAAATAGGAATTAATTTTTACTTTTAAAAATTTAACTTTCCAGGGGGTTTTTAGTAAAGAAAATTTAAACCCCAAAGCTTAGTATATTTTAGAAAACCCCATGTTTCAATTACTTTTAAAAAGAAAATTTTTCCCCCAAAAATTTTCTTTCCATATAATTTTGCATTAATTTCAAAATTCCCCCTTTTTTCCAGGTCTAACAAAGGGAATCTTCCCTTTAAATTTGGTTGTTTTTAAAAGCCAAAAAGCTGGGGTTTTTTACCCCAAAATTCCTTTATTTCAAAATTTTCCAATAAAAAATATTTAATGTTTTTCCATTTTTTGGGTTTAAAAACAAAATTAAACCCCTTTTAAAAAAAAAGCTTTTAATGTTTCCCAAAAAACTTTTGGTGGAAAAAGGTAACCATTGGGTTTTTCCCGGGAAATAAAATTTCCCCTTAAAATTTTCCCGGGGGTTAACAACAAAATTGTAAAAAAATTCCCAATTGTTTTTCCCCCATTCCCTTTTGTTCCTTGGCCCCCCCTTAAAACCTTTTCCTTTTTTCTGCCCCCCTTTATTGGGTTTAATTTTCCCTTTTAATTTTTTCCCTTTTATAAGGAAAAACATACTTGGGGTCAAATTTATGGAATGGGATTCCCTTTTAATTTTTCCTTTGACTATGTTAAGTTTAAAACCCCTTACCTTAGTCTAAAAGACCCTTCACATTTTTTGGTTTTTCTGTCTTTGTTAAATAAAGGAAACTTTAAAAATTTAAATTTCTTAAACAAAAAATCTCAAATTGCACATTTCCTTTGTAAATAAAAGGGGGCCACAAATTGGGGGTCAGGCCGTGGTTTTAAACCCCTTTTAATTTAAAAAAAAGTTTTCTTCCCACTTTTAAAAATTTGGCCTAACTTTTTCCCCCAAGATTGTGCCCTAGGGCCCCGCCAATTTTTTAAAAAAACCCCCTTTCCCCATTTTTTAAAAAAATTTTTTTTTAAAAGGTCTCCAAAACAATTTTTAAGAACCCCCTAATTTTTACTAAGTTTAAAAAAGAAAATTCCTTTTTAAATAACCTTTATTACTTTAAACCCAAAATTTTTTTTCCGTTAAAAAAAATTACAAATCTAAAAAAGCTTTGTAAGTAATTCTGTTATTAAAAAAAAAAATTGGGTTTTTATATGTATTTTAAAAACTAATGGGAAATTTTTTTGCCCGGCCCCAAAATTTTGGTTTTCTGTTTTTTAATTTTTTGGCCTAAGTTTTTAAACCCCTGTAAAATGAGAATCCCCGTTAAACCCCCCTTTAGCAAATTTGGCTCATAGGGGGTTTTCCACACAAAAATTTGGTGGCCTTTCAAAGGCCTTTTATTTGGGAATTTAAGGGTTTGTTTAATTTAAAGTAGTTTCCCCTTTTTTAGAATAAAAGTAAATCCAAAATAAAACTCAAAACCAAAAAATTAGTTTCGAGGGGAAAACCCCGAAAGTTTAAAAAAACTAAATTTTAAATGAAAATGTGTCTCCCAAAAATTGAAACTCCAAACTAATTTTGAAAGAAAAAATTTAAAAACAATTAAAAAATTCCCCCTTTTTTGGAAAGGCTTTACCAATTCCTTCCCTTAAAACTTTAAAACTTGCTTAAATTTAAACTCCAAAAATATTTTTATACCTTTTTTTTCTGTAACCCTTTAAAATAACAAAAAATATTATTTAAAATTTTTTCCTTAAAAAAAACTCCCCAATAATGGGTTTTAAATTAAAAAATTTTCAAAAACATTTTTCCAAAATAAAGTATTTTTCTTTAAAAAAAATTGGCCCCTTTTTAAGGGGTTTTGAAAATTCCTCAAACCTTTTTAAAAAATAAAAATTGCTTTTCCCGGGAAATCCTTTCCCCTTTTCAAGAACTTGTTTTTCAAAATTTAAAAACCAAAAAAAAATTAAAAAAAATTTTGGGAAATTTCCCTTTAATTTTTTCCTTTAAAATTGGGTCCTTTAGTCCCTCCCGAACCCTTTCCTTTTTTCCCCTGTTTTATAGACTTAACTCCTGTAAATTTTTTGTGTTTAAAAAGGGGGTTAGCACATTGGGGGAAAAAATTTGAAAAGGAAATTCCCTTTTGTGAGCCTTCTGATACGGTTCCCCATGTTTTTAACCCCCAAAAAAGCGGCCTCCAAATTTAAAAAACCCCAAATGAATCGGTTGCAGGAACATATTTCCTGTTTTTTTCTTTGTTTTTTATTTTAAAAAAGGAAAATTCATTTAAATTAAAACTAAAAAACCTTAAAAAATCCCCGGGAAGGCAAAACCCTTCATGGTTTTTTTAAAAATATTTGGATTCCAAAAGTAAATTTGGGTTTAAAAAAACTTGGTTCCCCCAATTTAAAAACCCTTTAAATTTTTGGGCAATTTATTCATTTGTTTTAAAATTCACACTTTTGGTTTGTGGTTTTTCCTTCTTGGACCCTGAACCTTTTTTAAAAATTTTTCCCAACCTTATCCTTCCCCGGCCAAGGGGGTTAAGTTTTTAAAATCCCTTTATTTTTTCCCTAAATTTTTTTAAAATTTTCTTTTTTCTCAACCTTCTAAACAAAATTAAATTGTTAGCCCCCCTAACTTTCCTTGTTAAATTTTGGCCCAATTCATTAAAATCAACCCAATTTATTCACATTTTTCCTTTCTTCCCTTAAAAATTGTTAGTTTTCCAAAGTAGCGAGGGGAAGCTCCAATTGGCCTTTCCATTTTAAAAAATTTAAATTTGGGATTATTTTGAAAAATTCAAACCCTTTAAAATGGGAGCCCCATGTTTAAAAGAAAAATTTTTTTTCCCCCAAGGGCCCCCTTTTAAATATTGCTTGAACCCTTAAATTTTAAGTTTTTGGGTTTTTAAATTTCTTTAAGGGTTTGGTTAATTCTTAAAACCCCCGCCGGGGGGATCCCAAACCCATTTTTTTGGCCAAAATTAAAAATCCCAATGGGGGTTTTCCTTTCCGTTTTACACAAAAAAACCCCTTTAAAAAAAGGGGCGGTTTCTACACTAAAGGGGGTTTTGTATCCTGGTGGTTTTTCAAAAAAGGGGTTTGTTTCAATTTTTTAGATGTAGTTTTTGGCCAAACCCCCGAAAAAAATTCCCTTTAAAAATCCAAATTTCCAAAACCCTTCAGGGGTTTGTTTGGGTAAAACCCCCAAAGGTTTAAAAAAACGGGGGAAAATTTTAATGAAAATGGGACCGCTTTTTGATGGGGTTTGGCCCAATTTTTAATTTTAAAACTTTAAACTAAGGGAAAGAAAACCACCCCGTTAAAAAGAAATTGGAAAAATTTTTAGATGTTAACCCAAAATTCCGGGTTCTTCAACTTTAAAAAAAAATTTGTCCCAAAATTTAAAACCTATGTTTGAAACCATTTGGCAATTTAAAAGGCTTCCCAATCCATAACAATTTATTTAAAAGTTTATACCCCCAAATTTTTTAAAAATTTTCCCAAAATAAAAATTTTTTCATTTTAAAAAGGTTCCAAAAAATTTAAAAATTTTCCCATAAAACAAATTTCCTTCCTTTTTGTAAAGTATTCTCTTGGGGTTCATTAAAACAAATTGGATGAAAAACCCCTTTTACATTCTTGTTTTTTAATTGTAAATATAAACAATAAAAGTTTTCTTTTAATTCTGGGACACCCTCCCCCTTCTTTTTAAAAATTTGGGGTGGCCCTTCCCCCCTTTTTTCCCCGTCCTTAAAAACAAATTCAGGGGGCCTTTTTAAAAATTAATGGGGGATTTCCCTTTAAAAAAGTTTAAAATTTCCTTAGGGAAAAATTAGTAAATCTAAAAACTTAAACAAGAATAGTTATCCCAGTTTTCTTTTTCTGTCCAACAAAATTTTAAATAAAAATTGTTAAAAAATTTAATTTCCCATCATAATCACATCCTAAAAATCCCTTTTTGGCAGGAAAACCAAGGGACATACCAACTCCTAAGAACTTTCTGGATTTTAAAAAATTATTTTAAACTTTTTCTGAACCCCCAAAATAACAAATTCCCAAATTGGGAAAAACCAAAAGTGGGTTAATTGGGAAAAACACAAAATTTTCAAAACTTTAAATATTATTTCTTTGTAAAAGAATTAAATTTAAAAAATTAATAAATTTAAAAAACGGGGAATAAAGGAATCAAAACAGCCCTTTTCCTTTGGAAAAAAACTTAATTTAAAAACTTGGGCTTCCCAAAATAAAAAAGGGGGGGAAAATTAAATTTTTAACTTTTACAACCTTTTTTGGGGCCTTAAACTCCCCTGATTTTCCTTTTTTTTGCCCCGGTCATTTTTTTATTTTTGTAAAATTTTTCCGGGGTTTTAGGAAAAAAGGGGGTTTTTCCAGTGCTTGGGGGAAAAAATTTCCCTTTTTCTTTGGAAGGGGTTTTCCCTGAACCTTACATTCAAACCCCTTGTTGATCAGATCTAAATAATTTTTTCCCCTTCTTTTTCTTTTTCTTGTTTTGTTAATAAAATCTTTAAATTAATTTTCAAATCTTCTTTAAAACAAAAATCAAAGGTTTTTTTTGGTAGCCCTAATTCCTTGATGTTTTGGCCAATTCCCCTTAAAATGGAACCCAAACCCTTATTGATACACATTTTTTCCCTTAAAAGCTTTTCAAAATTTGTTAGTTTTGGGCCCAAGTAAAACGGGATTCTTAAAATCCCTATATCCCCCATTTAATTTTAAGGTTTTTTGTTTGAAAGTTTAAACAAAAATTAATTGGGGGGAGAAAACCCACAATGTTAACAAATTTTATACTTTTATTAACATTCCCAAAAATTTATTCAATTTAAATTAGACCCTTTTTTTTTCCTGTTAAAAATTTTAGGTTTTTACGAGTAACTCCTTAATTTTGGTTTTTCCTTAAAACAATGCTGGGCTTTTGATTCCCAAAACTTCCTTTATTTTTTGCCCCAAAAAAAATTTCCCAATTTTTTTTTAATTTTTGTTTCAACCAAAAAGTTTGTAAAAACCCCGGGAACCTGTTTTTGTCCTTTACCAAAATTGGTCCTATAGGGGTAAGGTTTTTTGAGAAAAAGGTTTGGCCTTTATCTCTAAAAATTTTTAACCGGGGCATAAGGGAGTTTAATTTTTTGGGCCAAACCCCCGAAAAAAATTCCCTTTAAAAATCCAAATTTTTTAAAAACCCTTCAGTTGGTTAGGGTTTAAAACCCCCAAATAAAAAAACCTTTAAAAAACGCTTTTAAAAAATTTCCCTTTTGGGGGGGCCCCTACAAATTTTAAGAAAAATTATTCCTTTTGAAAAACCCCCCGTAAAAGGTGTTGGAAAAAACCCTTTTTTATTAAAAACCCTTCGGGTTTTTAGGGTTTAAAAAACTGACATTAATTAAATTCCCAAATTTTAAACCCTTTTAGAAAATTGGTAATTTTTCATTACAATCCAAACAAATTTAAAAGTTTTTACAAATTTTAAAAAAAAAAAATCTCCCTCTTTTAAATCGTGTTCCTAAAAATTTCAATTTTAAAAAAATTTTTTTTCCCAAAAATTCGTCTATTAAAAAAAAGGGTGGCCCATTTTCCCCGGCCTTTTGTAAAAAATTCCCTCCCAAACCATAAAAATAAAATTCATTTTAAAAAAAGGCCTCCCCAATTTAAAGAACTCTTTTTCACAGTTTAAAAAAACAGAAATATTTAAGATTTTTCCTTTATGTTTTTCCCTTTTAAAAAAAAGGGGAAAACAGAAAATTAAAACTTAACAAACATTTAAAGTGCTAGAAGTTCCGAAAAAACATTAAATTTTTTTTTTAAAAAATGTATATAAATCTAAAAAATTGTTTTCGGCCAATTCTTTGTTTTTCAAAAAAAACGGGTCAGAAATTGAAAACTTTTTGGGGGAAAAATAGGGAGTGGCCAAAATTAAACCCCCCCCCAGTCAATCGGTCCCATATTTTAAAAAAGGAAAAATTTTATTCAGGTTTTAAAAGGGAAAATTTTAAAATTTATATTTAAAGTAGATAAATTTCCAGGGAATATTGTAATGCTAAAACAAACTTAAAAAAATCCTTGGGAAGGAAAAAATTCTTTTAAAAAATTGGGCTTCCCAACTAAAAATTTAAATTGAAAATTGGGTTCCCAAAAGGGTTAAAACTCCTATCCTAATCTGGATTCATTCCCTAAATAAAATAGGGGCCCCTTTTTGGAAAAAGGTTTAAACCACCCGGTACATCAATTTTCCCTTTTTCTAAGGAAGGGGGGTTTCCCGTTATTATTAGGGCCCTTTATGTTTAAAACTTTTTCTTCCCTAAAATGAAATAAAAATCTTCTCAAAATTTAAACCTGGGAAAAAAAAATCTAAATAGTGGGTTAACCCTTTTTTTTGGAATATTTAAACATTTTGAAAACCCCAAAGTAAATTTCCCTTTTTCGTTCCCAAAATTTTGTTAAGTTTTTCCAAAAACTTTGGGGTGTCCCCAATAATGGAATCAACAACATTGCTTCTTCTTGTGGAAATAAAACTTAATCCCTTATTCAGAACTTGTTCTTCATACATATTCAAAACCTTAGTGGAAAGATTCACAATTAGCGAATCGTCCTTTCCCACATTCTCTTTAGTGTGGGTCCTTGATGCTCCCCTCCTGATCCTTTCCTTTTTTGTCTGCCCCTGCTCATAGATCTTATTCTCCCTGTATATTGTTTCTGTGTTATTGGGAAAGGGGTATTAGCAGTAGCATTGGGATACAAATTTGACTGGTTAGTGTCATTCTGTGTAGTTTTCCTTCTGACTACTGCTTCCACATGTCTAACACCATTAGTCGCATCACTGATCTCAAGATGAGATGCGGTTGCAGGTATCACTACTTCTGTTGGTTCTTTCTCTCTGTCTTTGTTAGTACAGGAATCATTTAAATTATTCTCAACATCTTCTTGAAACACAATCTCAGTATATGACACATTCCTTCTAGTAGTTTTATCACTATTGGATGAGCCACTAGTATTGGCCGTCTGAGTGTCTTGTGGCTTAATTAAACCACTTGAATTAATAGGCACATTACCTTCATTAGTTGTATCATTCACACTGCGTGTGTTAACACTTCTAGGACCATGAACATTATTAACAACATTACTAATTGCATTAGTCCGTTCCCTAGGCCAAGTAAACACGTTAGAGTTCTTAAAATCCCTCATATCCCTCATTATTTTATGTTTCTTTTGTTCTAGCAACCGTCTCTCAAACAACATTACATTGTCTAGAACCCTCTCTAACTTCACATCAATGTTAACATTTGCATACTTCTTATTAATCATATCATACAATTTATTCACATTTAATCTCAGACTTTCTTCTTCCGGTGTATGAAAATTGATCAATAGTCTCATGTAGCTGTAGCTAAGCTCCATATTGAGCTGTTGCCATTGAAACAATAAGTCTGGTATGCTATTACCTGATGTGGGCATCTTTAAAATGCGTAGCCCACGTGGAATGATTTGTTTGTCCAAGCACGCCTCGAAATATTGTCGTTGAATCTGTAACTTTTTAAGTTTGATTGTTTCAGTTTCTAATGTTTGTCAGTCCTCTGATAGACCCATGCAGACGTCCTCGTTGTTAACGCCATCCGTTGAGCCAAAATTCGGCTCATACGCAAGTAGCAGGTTTTCCCTGCCAGTCACACAAGCTTTGAACCGTTCGGTTCTATCACTAAAGTTCTGTATCTGTGGTACATAAGGTAGTTCAATATTAGATGTAGCATTGTCGGCCATCCCCACGAACTAAAAGTAAATCCAAAGTAAATATCTCAAAATCCAAAAACCACTTCAGTTCGTAGGGTAAAACACTAGCAAAGGTAACCGAGGAACCAAGACATTTCAATTTAAAAAAGATATTCAATACAAGAGACCAGAAGGATAAATAAATCAATAATAACAGCAAAAATTCACAAGCCCCCCAGACAGTCATAAGAAGAATACTGTGCATAGCAGCATGACAGAAAAGGATTGCACATGTTAAGATTGTCCTGCTTTGTTCATCTGCATCAGACAAACAGCAGACAATTGCACATGAATAAGAAAATATATTGCTACATCAAAGAATAAAAAATATATTGCACACTTTTCAGTTGAGCAATGTATTGCAAATGATTACTGATGAAATAATCAGTGGTTGGTATCAGAGTTTATAAGTCTCAACACTGTTGAGTAGAAGCTGTTTAAGTATCTGGTGGTGCTGCAGAAGATACTCCGATATCGCTTGTCTGAAGACAGTTGTGTAAACCAGCGACATGCAGGGTGAGAGTGGTCACAAATTATTTTGGATGCCAATTTAATGCTTCTTGCTGCAAAGAGATCCTGGATTGATGGTCAAGTTTGTGGCCAAGATTTTTTGGCAACTCACACCACTCTCTGTAATGTCTTTCTTTCTGCTATTGTACTGTTGTCAAACCAAACTGCAAAGCTACTAGTGACAAAGCTCTCAACTGCTTCTCTGTAGAATGTGATGAGAACAGTAGGTGGAAGCTTTGCTTTATTGAGCCTTCTGAGCAAGTGGAGACATTAGTGTGTTTTTTTGACCAACTGTACAGTGTTCACAGTCCAAGAGAGTGCCTCAGAAATGTGTACCCCCAAAACTTTGTAGATTTGACCCTTTGTACTTCTTCCCTATTTATCATGAGCAGTGAGTGCATTGTTGACCTTTTCCTGAAGTCTATACTAATTTATTTTGTGTTATTGACACTCAGATCAAGGTTGTTCTTAGCACACCAGTCAATCAATGAATAGACCTCATCTCTGTAAGGTCTTCCATCCTTCCTTTCATGAGACCCACAACCATAGAATTTTCTGCAAACTTGATGTGACTGATGTTATATTTTGCAGAATAGTCATGGATGAGAATGGTAAACAACAGAGGGCTTAGCACATAACCCTGAGGAACACCAGTGTTGAGTATTATACATCCTGAGGTGTTGTTGCCTGCACATGTTTTCTGCAGTCTGTTCATCAAGAAATCAAAGATCAAGTTGCACATGAGCTTGCTAACTCCAAGATGCACAAGCTTGTCAATAAGATGCATTAGAACCACTGTACTGAATGTAGAGCTGAAGTCACTAAACGACAGTCTGACGTAGTTGTTTCTTCCTTCCAGATGATTATATGAGAGGTGGAGTGCCATTGAAATAGCATCCTCAGTGGATCTCTTAGCCCTATAAGTGAAATGTAGAGGGTCAAATGTGGAGGGAAGGTTTGCAGACAGATGCCTTTTGACTAGCCTCTCAAAGTATTTCATGACATTTAAAGTTAGAGCAACTGGTCTTAGTCTTTATATAGTGTGAATATATACAAGCCATAACTGTTATATAGTATAGAATGTACAAGTGACATCAGAGATTACCACATGGGGTCATATACATAATGAGATTATGTACATTATACACAGCAGAAGCGTACTGTTTGTAACAGTAAGAAACAAGAAGAGGAACAAGTTAAGTGTCAGAAAAGGAGTCGAATAGGTCAGAAAAAAGAAGGACATAATTAGTAAAGAAGCGTTAATGCTAGAGCACTAAAGAGAAGGCATTAACTATGAACACAAACACTGAGTAGACCTATACTATATATAATAGGTCAGCTAATGGGAGGAAATCATTGTTAATAGTGTAAATGGTAAAGCATTAAAGAGAATGTACAGAGAGAAAGTGAGTAGAGCTACATTCTACATAATAACTAGGTCACTTGATGGTAATAAACCTTTATTAAGATAATAAATATGATACAACGTTGCACTGGAACCGAGGATGTACAAAGGGGGTAAGAAGTTCTATACTGTGCACAATCTGTTGATATTGAACAACTGTGCTCGTGTGATAAATCCTGTTTGGTAACAGTCACAGAGACTCTGTTGGGATGGGGTTACAACTGTGCTTAAGTGTGATAAATCCTCATTGGTATCAGTCACAGAGACTTTGTTGGGATGGGGTTACAACTGTGCTTAAGTGTGATAAATCCTCATTGGTATCAGTCACAGAGACTCTGTTGGGATGGGGTTACAACTGTGCTTCCTTATTTATATCAGTCAAGATGACTAAATTGGGATAGGGCTACAACTGTGCTCAAGTGTGATAAATCCTGATTGGTATCAGTCACAGAGACTCTGTTGGGATGGGGTTACAGCTGTGCTTCCTTATTTATATCAGCCACGATCACTAAATTTGGATAGGGTTACAGCTGTGCTTAAGTCAGTGGCGGCTCATGTCACCAGACTGCAGGACTGCAGCCCCCCCAGCTGTTGAAAGAAAAAGAAACCATTTTAAAAAATAAAATATTTATTTTTGTATACTAATACACAGTACCAGTATACTGGCTGGCTGCCTACTGCTTAGCTGTGATGTGATCATGGAAGTCCGATTGTTAAAATCCCAGAACTCAAACTGCACATGTTCAGCAAGTTTCAGGTTTAAAAAAAAACAAAAAAAAAATGAGTTTCTGTAAATCTGGTCTGCTGTAAAAGCAGTCCAGATTAAGGACAGCAGGCATCATTGTGATGTCCAGAAGTCTATGTGGTTTGTAACCACAGTAAAGAATTGGAAGGGGATTGGACTGCCATGTCTACAGTCATGTATGTGACATGGATGGCTGGATGGCTACTGATTATTCTCGCTCTCTTCCCAAACATTGCATGCTGGGAAAAAGTGAGAAACAGTCAGTAGCACTACTGTACTTCAGTTTTATTTACTTTGAAGTTTACGGTGTTCGTGGCTGCAGCAGGGATAGCCTGGGATCAACGGACAGTGACTGAGGTGCTGCGAGCTGACTGGAGACTGTCAGTATGGCAACTCTAAAAGAGAAGTGTGGATATGGACTGTCCTGTGGAAGACTGATTCACGGTAGTAATATATCTGTCGTTCATGTTAAATTGACAGACAGTGCTTTGCGAGCATTGGAAGACCACTGGAAATGCAAGGTGGGGAGTTATGAGGACGTGGATTTTTTTTCCTTTTGGAGGGTGTTTGTCAATCATTCACAGTCGGGTAATGATATAGAATGTGGCCATTTCTGGTGGAGGGGTCAGGGGGACCAGGCAGCTCATGCAAGAAATGGGTGAATAACATCTGACTTGGAGGAGGGAAATAAATAAAATGCATTGCTGTAATGCTGTTTAATGTGCTGATGCCCCACACCCTCACCCAAAATGTGCTCTTTAGATTGGCATAGCTGTGTCTGTCTCATTTTGAAAACTAATTTTTATGAACCATAGGATGACAGTTGTGCTCATATCTTTGGAAATCAATATGCAGTCGTGTTTTAATGTTGACATATTGACTGGCTATTTACAGTAGTTTTGTTCAGAAGGTGGAAGGGGGCAGCTAGGGTTTTACTCATGTAAGTGTAAAAATATTTACAGAAATGTACATTATATTAATTTTCTATTTAGCTGTTCTCATCACACTTAGTTGGTTGTTTATAACTGTAGTATAACTGTCTTATAACATAGTTCGACTGTTAGAAGGATTAGTGGGTAATTTAAAAGGAGCTTACAAGTTCAAACTTTCTGAAGTAGCCACTGCACTGCATGTAGTGCATTTTGAGACTGGAGAGCGTATACAAAATGTATTGATGATGGGGCTGTGATGCAAGTTGTTGCTGTTAGCAGCTTTGATTTTTTTCCCCCTTAAATTGAAGGTTTGGAATGGTCCTGATGATAGTAATGCACCAGACTAGGTTACTACCTGACCATTTTTGATTTTTCTGGAGGTCATTCCTGATTTTGTCAGTTGTGAGCTTTGGGTTATATAAAAACGTGTAAAAATGCACTGATGTTTTACAGAGGAAAAAAATGCCTAATGTTTCTCTAAATACCATATAACGACTTTAGATACAGTAGTTTGTATCTTGGGCATTTTCACATTATGTTGAACAAAAGCAGCTACAGTTCTGCAACTAGGACTCATGTCTTTTGTATCCCTTTAGGGTATGGTTTGTCCTGTAAAATGCTATGTTTCAGTATGTAGTATTCTGCTTTAGGTATCTGAAAAGGTGGTAGCACTGCTAGCGACTTCTGTGAAATTACTCTGGCATTTAACAGTCTGGGATGCTTGATGTAAGGTTGGAGGGCAGAACTGAATGCTACAGAGTACACATCATTGGTGAAGGAAGGATTTAGAAACCTGCCTATCACCATGGTGGTACAGCTGTCATTTGAGCTGGAATTGCTGTTTTGGTGAGTTAATTTTAATTGCTGCTTGGGGCAGGTGGATGAGTTTAAGGTTTTATGACCACATAATGTAAATTGCAGAGGAGCACAGCTCTAACAAGCAGTGAGACTTGGAACCTGGCATTTTTGAACCTCTACTTGGGAGGTTAAACTTAAGCATGGGACATTTAAGTGATTTATAATAGGCTGAGTGAAATAACCAAGGAATTTTGCTAGAAGAGTGACCGCAGTTTTGATGGCTTGCAAAAATGTAGTAATAACCAAAACCCTTATTTTTTTACAAATATTCAAGTTGCTCAAGTATTGGAGAGAGAAGTCCATGTGCAGTGCATTGTTATTTGTTGACTTATTGCTGGTTGCCATGTTAGTGACTTGCACCTGTGCTGGGTGAGTCACTGCAGGTTTGTTTTAGTAAAAATTCATACTTAATAGCAATTTCAAATAACATTTCATGACTTGTGGTATAGTTGAAACTGCCTCTCCATTGACTTAATTAGTGCTGTTGCAAGATTGCATGTTTCTTTGAGCAAATGTACAAACATACTAGTTTTAGGATTTTGGCACGCTGATGGTTGTTTACAAATGTTAATTGCCTAACTAGATATAAAGTTCTGAATTTTGAAAATGGTTTCTTTTTTTTTGATTGCTTAGTATTAGAATTTCAATATTTAATGATTTGCCACTAAGCTGCCAGAAAAACATAATTTTTTGAAAAATGGACAAAAAATGTGATGTGAAAATCTGTATATACACACACACACACACACACACACACACACACACACACACACACACACACACACACACACACACACACACACACTCACACACACACACACACACACACACACAGACACACACAGACACACACACACACACACACACACACACACACACACACACACACACACACGCACACACACACAAACATACTCACATACACACTTGGTATCCTTTATGAACCAAATCTAATCTCCTACAGAAAAAAAATCATGTTATAATGGGTGTTTAGTTTCTTTGCTCTGTAGTCCAATATTTGAGTAATTACAACAGAAAGCTACTTATACACTTTTAGTAAAGACAGAGAAATGGTAAAAGAAAAAGAGAAAAAAAAAAGAAATCAGTAACAAGTCTTAGTGTGACAATATTATATTTCTTATGAGAAAGCAGGAACGATCACTTGCTGCTCCTCTCAATGCAGTTTATACAGTCATTTAACACACACACACACACACACACACACACACACACACACACACACACACACACACACACACACACACACACACACACACACACACAAACACACACACACAAAAGATTGTTACATAATTTTCATAATTTTAAGAGGGAAAGTACCCTAACCATTCAAGAATCTGTGCATTTTTACCACTCATCTTTAATTAAGATTATCTAAAGACAAAGATCACCAGTGGCTCTGGTATATCCTCGTTGCATCCAAGAACCCTGTGTATACCAAATGTGAGTCACAGGATGAACAAACAACTAAATCACCACAGAGCTGTGAGGAGATAGCCGTCCCCAGCATGGAAACATCAGACTGCCTTCACTTCCCTGTTACCTGAGAAAAATGGAAAATAAAAACTCTCAGTTCAGAATTATATGTGCAAGTAATAAATTATCCAAAATTCAGATATTATTTCTTCTTCGGTAAAAGTACTAAAGAAATAAACTCAAGCAGACTCTCAATCTTTATTTATGATAAGCACTTTTGTCCATCAAGTGGACTTCATCAGATCAAAAGGGAAGGAAGTCTTCTGTTTTCACACAGGGGCAGCAATCTCCTCATATTGCTTCTTTGGTTTATGCAATTTAGCGTTTCAGGGACATTTCCTCTCAAATAAAGGTATGAATTTCAGGAAATCAAAGTGGCTGAAATATTTCCATTTCACAGAATTAAGAAATAGCATGTTTTACATTTGTTGCTAGAGGATCAGCAGTCTGCAAGTTCTACTCTCATGCCATGCACTTGGATTCATTTTAAAGTTCTGACACTGAATGTTAATGCATCATAATAAGGATGCCCTAGTTTGGATAGGATTAAAACCAAAATTTCATCTGCTTGACAGGACCATATCTATGGTAAATAGGAAAGATCCCACAAAATTTATTGAAAACACTTAGGAGACTTTTTCCTTTAAATGAGAATATAACTCAGGAGCAGAGAATATGGATGTGATTCATAAGACTGGAAGGGCAGAAAATGAAGGCTCTGTGCTGTTGAGGAGCTGATTCTGTAGTCCACGGTTTGATTCCCACAGACTTTCTCTGTCTACTGGATGACAATGTATAAGTCACTTAATCAGATAGTGCTTCAGGCAATTAGGAAATTAGGCAAGGCTCTTTGATGTTCTCTTGGATTGCATGGTTAATAAGTATCCAAAAACATACAGTAAACATTTTTTTCTTCAAAAAGCCTTTTTGGTAGGGAATGCTCAAATTATAAATCATTTCCATAAATTCTTTTGAACACTAGCACACAACTTTGCCTTCTACAGCATACAAAGTATTTTCAACTATCGCACTGTCTCTCTCTCTCTGTATATATATATATATATATATATATATATATATATATATATATGTGTGTGTGTCTACTTATGTTAGTCAAGTAGCCCATATGGTAAAACAAGTCCTGCTGACTGTAAAGCTGTGCTCAATCACAAACCAAGTAATATGAACAAAAATGTAGAATGCAGCACCACAGCAAACCAATAAAAAACAGATGGCAAAGAGCAGTGTAAACTCCAAATAGACTTTTATTTGAACACAGGTGAGCGCTTTCATGATAAAATCGCTTCTTCAGACCATACAAAAAAATCAGCAGCATCTCAAATATTTAAAATACAATCAGTTAAATATCTACCAATAAAACATTCAAGTAGAATAACCATAAAAATTTTAAAGGCACAGCTTTCTTTTAAGACAGAAGCCATAAAAGGCTATTGCCATAAAAACACACATAGCAGTATACTTATATAAGAAGCTTTCTTTCTTTCAGAACTGGCTTAAGAGGTACTGATTCATTCAAACCTGCACCTCTATGTGCTGATAGTTTAAGAATCCATATTAATTCTTTCTCTTCTGTGACATTAGTTATATCACCCAGCCTAAAACTTTCATAAATAACTTCTGCTGCCATAAACTTGAACCAATGGTTAGTACCTTTCTCTAGTATATGTTTAGCTAAGGCACTATAACTATGGCCCTTATTGGCACAATAATAATGGTCTCTAATTCATAGGTTCATAGGTAGGTACTAGGCTATCGGCCCTAGGGCCAATACAAGCCTAGCCAAAAAGGTACCCTGGCTTTCGTCACCCAAGAAAATTATTTTCCTGTGTCCCTGTCAAGCAGAGCCACAGAAGTGATCCCCAGAGTAAATTTTCTATTACCAATCCAATCACAAAGATTTTTCTTGAAGAGTGCTAATGAGGAGCTCTGTTTGACATAGATAGTTTCAGAGTATGGGAAGTCTCTGGGACAGGAATCTATCCCTCCAGCATGTTTTGTTTATTGTGGTGACAAGGTTTAGGTCCCTAGAGCGTGTAGCTTGGAGGGATTGGGATTACTTTAAGTGGAGCATGTCCAACAGCTCTGGGTTTGACATAGCTTTGTATGTTAGGCAGAGATCGCCTCTGAGTAGGCGATATGTGACGGAGTAAAGCCGGAGTTTTTTGAGACGGTCTGCATAAGGCATCTGTTTAAGACCAGTAATCCTCTTTGTGAGGTATTTCTGCGGCCTTTCCAGTTGCTGTAGATGTCTTGTGTGGTACATACCAAAAGGGGTGTTGTACTCTATAATGGGTCTAATGAGTGATGAGTAGAGGAGAACAATGACCTCTTTTTTATTTGGATGAGAAACCTTTTGTGATGAGGTGTGCCATGTAAAAGGATTTCCTGACCACTGTGGCGATGTGATTATCAAAGGAGAGACTACTGTCCACCTGTGTCCCAAGGTCTCCTATCATACGTTCGGTGTTAAGTAGACTACCGCCTATGTGGAAGTTCATGGGTACAGAGTTTTTACCAAAGGAGATGACAATGCACTTTTTGGCATTGAGCTTGAGACCATGGCTTTGATACCATGCATGCGTCTCAGTGAGGCCCTTTTGTAGAATGTCCACATCGTTAGGAGTTTCTATTATGGCTCTTAGTTTGCAGTCATTTGCGAACATAGTTAGCCAAAGACCTTCTATGTTAGCCTGTACTTCAGAGAAGTAGACACCAAACAGGAGAGGACCCAGTACTCCACTTGTCACTGGTCTGAAGTCTGAGTTGGAGTCTGCTACTTTCTCAGTGTGGGTTCTGTCTGCAAGCCAGTTGGCAACCCATCTTGTGACATAGAGATTTATACCTAGTTTAGTGAGTTTATCTATAATTCCAGAGTGGGGAATGGTGCTGAACACATTGGCAAGATCTAGATAGGCTCTGTGAATCACCTTACCCTCATCTATGGCTTTGGTGACTGCTTCAAAGAAGTCTATCAGGTTTAGGAGACAGGATCTGCCTTTTACAAACCTGAACTGTGTCGGTTCCAGAGTTTGCAGATCTCCAGTGTCTTTGTTTATGAGTTCCAAGATGATACATTCCATGCCCTTGCAGACCAGGCTCATAAGGCTAATGGGGCGGTAGTTCCCGGGGTCTGTCATGGCTCCCCCTTTGTGGAGTGGGATAACCATCGCGGTGCGCCATTCAATGGGCACAAAGCCTGAAGTGAGGCTATGATTGAGCATGGTACTTAGGTGAGGTGCCAGTTCATTCTGTAGTTCGTGTAGAAGGCAGCCTGGGATGTTATCATGTCCCATTGATGCTGTGTTCTTGGCTTTGGAGAGTAAGGTTTTTACCTGTGCAGCCGTGATTACAGGAACTTTGCATTTTTCCGGTATAGAGATTGGCCCTTTAGGGGGTGAGAGGAGGGTAAAGTTTGCAATGAACCTATCTACCAGGATGTTGGCAATATCAGTTGGGTCTGTATATTTAGTGCCACTGTGCTGTAACAGAGCAGATGTGAGTGTTGCCATTGAGATTCTTGACATAGCTAAAGAATGCTTTGTGGCTGTCTTTAGAATCAATGGCGATTTTGTTTTCATAACTAGCTTTGGAGGATTTTATGAGGGATCTTAGCTTCTTACTGAGGCTGACCAGGGAGTTCCTTCAATCATGGGATTTTTACTCTTTTTTTGCAACAGTTTCTTTCTTCTGTTGTAGAGTTTGTTCATGGCAGAAGACCACCAGATTGGCTTCCTTTTTTAGGAGGACAGCATCTTGGTTCTGTTAGGGATAGCATGATGCATGCACTTGTGTAAGTGCTTATAAAGTGCATTTGTGTAGGATTCAGGAGTCACACCTCTGTTGTCCATCTGCAATTCGTTCCGTAAGTCGCCTATTAGTTTTTCTATATAACATTTTGAACAAGTCACACACTGTGCTAAATAAACTAAGTTTTTAGCGTCACAATTAGCTTTAGCTTTAAAAACAAAATGATTGCCGTTCTCTGGTTGTATAAATATATTGGATACATCAATGTATTTACAAAAAGTACATTTACCACAGATAGAGGTACCAAAACTAGTTGTTCTAATACTAGGTTACTTTTGTTTACTTGTATTAGGGAAACAAAGCTGTCTTTTCAGCAATTTTTTTATTTTTATAAACCAAATTTGGAGCTGCACTAACGAACACACATAGAATAGGGTCAGAATATAAATATGCCAATTTTTTTGTAATAATATTTTTTATATCTATGCTGTCAGTACTAAAAGACATACACTAAGCTACACTGCTATAACAATTACTATGGGCAGTCTTTCTTATGTTTTCTTTACATGAAAAAAACGGGCGTCCACTACTTTGTCTGTCTAACTTGACTCTTTCTCATGCTTTACTAACTTTAAAAGGTTTATAACCATGTTCTATAAATTCCATACTAGTGGAACACATAGTTGTTTCAAATTTTTGTTCCTGGTCATGGAGTCTAGAAACTCTTAAAAGTTGACCTCTTACCACATTTTCAAAAATATTTGGTGGATGCATACGATTACGTTCAAGATAACTAAGTGTATATCATGGTTTTCTATATCTTTTAGTGTGCAGCTATCCATCTATGCCCCTATACAGAGTAACATCAAGGAAATCTATATAAGTGCAAGAATGTTTCATAGTAAACTTAAGAAAGTATGTACTTGAATTTATAGGACTTAGAAATTATTTAAACTTTCAAGGTCTCCTTTCCAAAAAATACATTAGTCTTCATCAAAATGCTGATATAATTTTACATGCACATTACATTGTTCAATATTTAAGATGTTTACATTTTCTCAGTATGCCATGACCGAGTAGCTCATATGTCAACCTCAAAAGGCCCACAAACTGAGCATTAATACATTCCTATGTATGTGTCAAGAAAAAAAAACTAAGCAAATGTAATTAAAAAAAAAAACATTGTTTATTGCAGGGGGGAAGCCCCCTTACAACCCATATCCCCCATTAATTATATATACTAACTCTGAGATCACACAAATCCAGGGGGATCTCACATACCTGTTGACTATCTGCATATATCAACCAAATATGGTTGATTAGCACATGGCAACAAACTTGCTTTTAGAGCAATTGCAGGGCACCTATATATATATATATATATATATATATATATATATATATATATATATATATATATATATATATAAATAAAATAGAGAGACAGATAGATATAAACCAAAGGGTAAAACGTTCACAGAGACAAAACATTCATTAAAAACTCACGAAAAACCCAATCAAGATAGAGTTTTCACTGTGTGATACGTTAAACCTCCTTGTTCAGTGGTATATATGCAAATAATCACTTAAGGGCGCCAACTATTTAAGTTACATGGCTTCTGAATACTCATGACTTTTTAAGACTTTTACATTCAGGCCAATTAAACCAAACCCCACTAGCTGTGGAGATGCATGGTTCAGCCTTTTTAACTGACCTCATCAGCACAGCATAAGTGGGTAGTTTGTCTATACATCAGAAACACAGGGTCTTTAAACCCAGCTGATGCCCATAAAGTTTAAAGTGCTTACAAAATATCTCAACTAACATCAAAATCAAAGGGTAAAAAGGTCACAATGAAAATCTTTCAGTAGCCCTAACTCTAACCGGCTAAGTTCTTTGAGCTCAGGAAATGTATTAGGAGTTTGCCGGACTGTAGACATTTTTTATATTCAGAGATGCCAGGGTAAGAATTGATCTGACATATTTAAATAAGCCATTCCCATGATTCAAGAACTCCAAAGGCACACACCTAATCTCTTTCTCCATAAGAGCAGATTTTTTAGACCTTACACTTTATGCAGATGGCATTTAAGGGAATTGGATGTAGATCTGTTGCTTTTGTAGATTGCAGTAGACATTTTATGATCTTATTACAAATACTGCATTTATATACTTTTACAACAAAAGCAGTAGCATAAGTTATGTTGTAACAAATTTTTGAATAATGTACAACTATTGACAGAACATGCAATGGGAATTCCTTTCTAACAGATTCATTAAGTCGGCATACAAATAGTTACAGGAAGGTAGGAAAATGCAGTAAATGGTATAGTAAGAAATGTTGCAAACAACTGTTTTTAGTGGTCAGATTCATTAATGTTTTTATGATTAAGAGCCATAATGGTCAAAATCTGCTGCTGATATAACTAAACGTTCAGTATGTGTTGCATTATGCAGGAGTCATTTCTTATGTTAGTTTCCAGAAGTGCTGAATTTGCAATATCTATCCCTTCAGTTCAGTTTGCCTTTGATGGGATCTTCTGTAATATCCATTTATGTTTTACTTAATAGTTGCATCATTTTATCCTCTCACAGTTCTAGAACTGTCAAGCGTGATGGATCATTAAAGATGGGTATCATCAAACACAATAATATGTACAGCAGAATGCAGAATGCTTTCTGACATTTGCAGAGATGTGCATGTTTCTTCTTTGAAGTGTTCAAACAGTCTTGTAGTCTTTAACAATGCAATTGTTTTGCAAAATAGGATTACAGGAATGTCAGATAACAAATTATCCTTGGTGACTTATAGCAGGATGGCAGTTGCTGTAAAGAAGCATTCATTGCCAGGCCCTGCCTGACTAAAATGTTAAGTAGCTGCTTGATTGATTAAGTGAGTCATAATGAGTTTCAAATTCTATAAACAGCAGAAGAAGAAGACGAAATTTAGAAATAATTTTAAAACTTCTCCAGGAAGCTGCTGAATAGTTTTTTTGTTAATCTCCTTGTAAAATAATGCCAGGGAGAGAGAGAGAGAGAGAGACAGAGTAGCTTTGCTTATAAATGTTACTTGCTACTCTTGGATTGCCAACCATAAAGTTAACGTTTCTATTTGATAACTCAGTTAGTGCTTGTTTCTGTTATTGCTGGCATTAATCTGGTGTTGAAAAAAATTGTAATTTTTAATTATTTCGTGTTCAGCACTTCATAGCAAGAAGTGATTACGCCATCTAAAACCCCTAACACTATACAGACTATTTATTTCTTAGGAGTACATATACTGAACTGTGTTCTAAATACTGCTTCAAATGTTGCAACACTCTTGCGAAGTATACATTCATTAAAACTGGACTGTGGTTCCTGATACTTATTGGCTTTTAGAGCATGAGCCACTTCTAATACTAAAATAGTGATAATAACTGATTCAATCTAGATTAAAGAAATTATAGCTAGCCACCTGATGGTGAGAACATTGGCTCTAGGTAATTGTCTCTGTTGAAGTCAAAAGACAACCCTATGTGCTAAAGATGGGAAAAAGGAGATGTGGAAGGATGGACTAATAGACATGCACAAGTTTCTAGCATTTTTACATGCATATACTAAGGATTTGCATATATAGGTTATATTTGTTGTAGCTTATTGTAGGACTGTCAGTTTTAGAAATACAATATCAGAAATCTGATTAATTTATCTTTGGCACCACAGATCTGAAGTTGATTTTTGAAGCATGCCTGATATGTATCATGGCAATAACTGTATATATATATATATATATATATATATATATATATATATATATATATATATATATATATATATACACACACACACACACACACACACACACACACACACATATATAAATATATATATATATATATATATATATATATATATATATATATATATATATTACAAAGTTGGCATTTAATTTTTAGTATTACATTAAATATTTTACTATAAAGGGCAGGTTGGATAGATGGTGTCATGATACATAAATATCACATATTTGATAGTAATATAATAATTTCATAATTAAAAAGAAAAAGTCATACTTCCATTGCATTGTTTCCAGTCAGGACACTTACTTTTATTTCTGGCCACAATAAGAAGTAGATCCTGAATAAAACAAGACAGTGTGGCTCTACAAAAAGTTTGAGATAGTGGAAGATAGCTATGTTTCTATGGAGCATAATACATAATACCATTCCACACTTCTCTGTCCAAAACACAGAATATGAGAATTTATTTTCCCTTCTAAAGGGATTGTGCAGAGAAAGTGATGTTCTCAGTAAGACCCATAGTCTGTTCTAAATCTGTATCTACTGAATGGAACAAAAAGGTTCCCAGCAATCACTTCTCTTACAGAAGGAGGCTATGGAGGTAAAGAAAGCAAAACAGAGGGCTCTGAAAACCCAAGGAAGGTGTAGGTTATTACTAGGCTATTTGCCCTTGGTATTAAGCCTAGCAAATTACCCTTTGTGAGAATCAAACCCTGTACCTTGTGTCTCTTAGACAAACATCTTAACCATTATGCCAACTTTTTACCTATATGCCTCAGATTAGGACCAGGGCCGTCTGTACTTTAGTCTGTTGCTCTACACATATCCCACATTCATTGCACAAATGATATCCATTGTGTGGAAGGAAACCACCTTAACCATTGTGCTAAATAGCCTTTTGCCTGTATAATTCAAGTCAAAGTCAAGTCAAGTCAAAGTAAACTTTATTGTCATTCAGATATCACACAAGTGCAAAAATATTCCATATCTCCAGACTCAGTGTGCAGACAACAAGACATTTACACATGTAACACCTGGCTACAACATCACAGACATGCAGGTAGACAGACTAATATTGCACATAATTAGAAACACATTTTTAACACTTTTTGAACTAAACACTTACTTGCATGAGACTTTAATATTGCACAGGTAATTGGTTAAGACATTGCATTGATCCTTGCACAGAAAGAGACATTGAGTATTGCACTGTCAATATTAAGAGTATTGCACTATGGACCTTAGAGTATTGGACTGAAAGAAGAGATATTTAACTGCATTGCTACTGCCCTAGATGGCCTATAATTCAAAGTAAATACTATGTTTAAAAGACTCACTCAAGGTTTTAGCAAATATGCCTAGAGGTTTTGCTTCAGAAGAAGCTAGGTGCCCTAAAATGTTTAATTAAAATGCAAAATAAGCATGCATTTCAGTCTGATAGCACATTTAAAAGCAAGCATCTGTGCTTTTCTTTTCCTAAATCTAACAATCTGCTGCAGCTGAACTTTACATGCTTTATACTAGTAATTACAGTAAGGCTGGTGTAGTAATCAATTACTTTTGAAGTAAATCCCATGATGGATGATGGTGATATTAAGTAGACTCTAATGATACATACACACTACCGGTGCTGTCGTTGGTGGCACACAGCATTTGGACAGGGTGATGAATGACGATCAGTCGCAAATGTCATGCCCTCTGCTGCTGATGAAGCAACAGTAGCAGTACCTACAAGTCCATCAAGGAACCCTATGAAGACTGCAGTTACCACCACTGTCTATGAAAAACAAATCACCTAATTTCAGGCCTCTGAAAGATGTGTGCAGCTTGATTGTAACTATGAGTTTGAGGAAGTGAATGCAAAATATATAGCAGTATTTTAAGCAACATTAAATTAACTGTGAACAGCAAATATTTGCTTCTCAATAGGAATTCTACAGAGTGGAATAAACCAATCATGTGATTCATGTTTTTGCTTCACTTAGTTTTTTTTTTTTTTTGGATAAAATATATTTTTCTATGTAACTAGGTCCATTTTTTCTAGGACAGATCCCCCAACATGAATACTGTTATATTTCTACTCTTGTCATTTTTTTTGTTTCTGTGGGTTAGACTGTGCCCCCACCATGCCACCCTCCACAAAAAAAATCCATATAGGTACAACCACCACCACTGCCACTATGCTTTACAACAGGTTTTAAGTCATGTCCAATTCAACTGCCCTATTTTCCTGCATGTCTAAAAACTTTCCTCATATCGTTTATTTATGAAGACCTCCAGCACCCATTAATCTCTATAATATGAAATGTTGGCATTCTTTTCATCTGAATTTGCTTATGTGTTGAATAAATTATCAGAGCCCATAGCCTTTACTCCTATTAGAGTGCTCTAGTAACATAGACATTCTTTTTACAGATAGAAATACAACTTTCTGTACAGTGTTTGATCTTTCATCCTCCTCTAACTCAATAAAAACAAAACAAATCATGACATTGGAATTAAAGACATTATAGGAATAGTTCTGGAAAGATTCACAGTCTTTTCAGTGAAGCAAGGAATGATCCTGTTTGATCTGACAAATGAAGAAGGAAAGGCAGAGTCCATCATAGGATTCACGAAGAGTGTTCAAGGAACAAATATCACCTATGTCAGCTCTTGTTAGCTGTTCTCAGCAGGGTGGGAAATAGAGACAGGAGATGGAAAAAAAAACTATATACGGCAGTTTCACACAAGCTGTAGCCACACTGAGACTAGACATGACTGACATGTCAGTCTGACCTTTATCATATGGGAAAAAGTAAATGAATTCTAAGACAAGAACCCCAGAATATCTTTAAGCCAGTATGGGCCAGAATCAGGTCATTGTGGATTCTCAGGTGTTGAGGACTTGCATGACACATCTAATAACATACTTGGTCTGGATTGCAAGGATATTGGTACAGGAATTTAAGAGTGTGGCCTCATCTGTCTTTAGAAGAAAAGGATCCTGGTGGGGTAAAGGTTCCAACTGTAATGAATGCTCACATCTGTAGCTAATATAGCTTAACTTTATAGTACCAGTAGCTCAGCCCCTGGTAAGGTTTACATATTACCACACTCATCTCTATTACAAGAGAACTTTAACTTCAGAAAGTTTCAAAGGCAATAGTACTGAAATCAAGTGAAAAAGAAAGCACAACTACCCCTAGCCCTATGAAGGAAACTGCAAAATGAATTAGTAACAAAAAGTAAAATGGAAAACAGCCATAATTCAAGATTTGTCAACAAGTAAATTCAGACTGACTATCCCTAAGGCAAAGAGGAATAAAGGCTTAACTATGGCCCAAGTGACTTGGGTTCAATTAGCATCTGAGGTGCTGGAAGGGAGGGCTGGGCATATCTATTCCAGGTTGAAAGGATGTTCATCTAGGCATTCCCTTTGTGGTGGTGTGATTCATAGACAGGAGTAGAGATCAGATGTAACCAAAGAATCCATTGGATGGAAACAAGAAGAGATCATTACAATCCCCCATGACAGAATGGATAATATTTTGTCCTGGGACACTGTAATGATCCTTGTCAGTCCTGATCATGATAGAACAAGTCTGGGGGAGATTTGGAGAGTTAAGTATACCCAATGTAGGACAGGGCACAAGGATGAACTGACAGTGTATGGAGAGGGTTTAAAAAAAGTGAATGAATTCAGACTGCACAAAGGCACAGCCATGCTAATACCTGATACAGAGACTATCAAACCTTATTCATTGAATTTAATTGATCACATATAAAACAATCACCAAATAAAACAGAATATGAGGAATCTTTCTGCTGGACACACAAGAGAGTAAGATTTTGGTGAGTAATTTATTTGTCTTTATTTGTGATAATTTTCTCCCCTAGATTAATTTATAATTAAAATAAAACAATCATCAGAAAACAAACTTAAACATACTAATTGAAAGGAACTTTAATGCGGTATGAGACCCTAATATGGATATAATTATTTGAGGTTTAAATAGATAATTCAAAGTCACTGAACAGATTAACAGAATGTTAGAAGACAAACACAAAAAACAAACTAGAAAAAGAACTGAGACAAATGAACACGCCCTCACTGCACTACTTCTATTAAAACAATCCAAATGATATTGATATCCACCTTCAATGGACCAAGCAAAACATAAAAGTTTTAAAAGGTAAAGCCTTCAGTTTTAATTTCCGCTTTTTGTCCTGCTCCTAGCAGGACTTCTTCAGACAAACAAGAATCAACAAATTTCCACTTTTTAAAATAAAATCACATTTCAATTACAGTTGAAATCACATTTCAATTAAAATGCTTAGTTCCCTGTAATGGGATTTAAAATTTCCTTTTGGAAGTTTATTTGTGTGATATAACATGTTAAACCATTGCGGCTTGTGTAGGTATATACCAACAAACACCACTAGGTGGTGTTTTACAGTAACTACACAAGCAAAGAGCTATGGAGGCTTGAACAAGATGAACTAGCAGACAGGCTGGATTTATGGCAGGTAGACAAACCAGTGATAATACTCTTACATTACATACTATGATAACACATGCTAAACAAAATAATCTTAATATCTATGCCCTTATAACTGATGTACAGAAGGCCTTTGACAGGGTTGATAAAATTTTTTTGTTTGCTCTCTTACCTTATTTTAATATATCCCATGAATTTGTTCAAATGTTGCAAATATTATATAGTAATCCCTATACTACACTGTGCATTAATAGAAGCCTCTCCAAAAGAATACAGATTAAGACTGGAACACACCAGGGCTGCCCTTTGTCCCCTTTACTATTTAATCTTTATCTTGAGCCTCTGTTCTTATATATTAAGCAGAATGTTTATCATAATGTCCCAATAATTTATGGAACTAAAATTTTAATGGCAGCTTTTGCGGATGATCTTAATATTTATTGTGCATCTCCAATATCTGACACTGACAAATTATTGAAGGCTGTTAATGATTTTTCAGAAGTTTCTAACTACAGAATTAACTTGGAAAAAAACAATATTTTTCCTTTAAAGACACCTAAACCTTTTTCGTTATTGCCTTTGGTTGGGCAGGTAACATTTAAATTAAAAATTAAATATTTAGGTATTGAGTTTTCTACAGACAATAAAGACTTCTACAATAATAACATTAAAACAATTTGGGACCAAATAATTTCTGATTTCGGGAGGTGGAAAAATTTACGATTGCCACTACTAGCAAAAGTTTCAGTTGTTAAAATGAATATGTTACCACGATTACTCTATAATTTTAGATCAGCCCAATTAATACTTTCGAAGACATTTTTTTAAAAAAATTCATAAAGAATTGGATAAATTCATTTGGGAACCAAAAAAACCCATGATATCTTATGATAAATTAATGACCCCAAAAAATAAAGGAGGACTGGAGTTGCCTAACTTTGAATTGTACTACCTAATCGTAAACTCTAACAGAATTCTAAGAATTGCCAACTATGATAAAACTACTACTAAGTGGACAACAACTTGGGTGATTTTGAATTATAGATATATTTTAAAGTTAAACATTAATCCTAAAGCAGTACCCTTTTTAGGTAAAGATACTTTGAAAATTTATGGGATTATTAAACATATTAAAACTAATATATTATCTAGACAAGATTTATTTCAATCCTTGGATCTGGGCCAATATATGATGGTTTTTCAACCATTTCATAGGAATCCTAATTTAAAATTGAACAATCAATTAATTGATCTTAAACAGTTTCCACTAATAGTTAATTTAACTTTGATTGATATATACAAATATCTGGACCGCTCGGCCAATCAAATAAGACAAGAATTTAACTTACACAAAAATTATCTTGTTATTTTGAGACAAATTAGAGAACTTGCTATGAGCTACTTTTTAAATTTTAAACCTGAAGATGAAAATGTTAATAAATGCTTTGATTTGTGGCAAGCCCTCCAACAGGATATTAAATATATAACAAGAACAAATAAATTAATTAAAGACTTTAAATTTCATGATAAAATTCTGTTATCTAACTATTGGGAAGAGAAAATTTTAGTGACAGACAGAAATAATATGTTAAAAGCAATTGACCTGACTATCAAATCTACTTCTCTTCAAAAATTGATGTATACCCAGTTGATGATATGGAATAATGCATATTATACACGTCTTACCCTACATAAATTTAATGCTAAAAACTCTCCAACTTGTCCATACTGTAAAAATCAACCGGCTGATCTTCTTCATATGTTCTGGAGTGCATATATAAGCTTTGGAATTCCCTTAAGATTCAACTTCAGAAGATGGGTTACCAAAGTACAACGTTGTCATGGAAATTTACGATTTTACATATTCCTCCAAAAGAACTCCCTAGATCACAAAGTACCATATATATTAATATTTTTCTGTTAATGAAACTTTATATAGCCCCTAATTGGTTAGACCCATCTAAAACATCTTGGGAAAACTTTAGAGTTTTGGCAACAAGGCATATATTAGCTAATAAACTACTCTTAAGTCCGAATAATAAAAACATTAATAACCCAAAAATTTGGGAACAGATATTTAATATTATATTAGCATAATACTCACATTTATATACTTGCTTGGAGAGAATTTTGTCTTTAAACTGTATATTACGGGAAAAGGTATTAACTACTTTTTGTTTTTTCTCTATTCTTAATGTTTTACATGGAAGCATTCTTGTAAATATTGTATATTTGTTTGGTGTGATAGTTAGTGATATTAGTTAGTAATCCTTTGTTTTATATTTTTTCTCTTAAAATTTTGTGTTTGTTTTTACTTGTGTATGAAAATAACATAACAATAAAGATTTATTATGGAAAAAAAAAAGATGAACTAGCAGACAATTTTGGAAATTGTTTAAAGGATGGAGTAACAGTGGAGCTTTATTGGACGTTTAGTGATTCATCTCCACCACACTGGGGTCTTTAATGTGGCAACAAGAGTGACGTGAAATACCTTGAAAAACTTTGGGTCACATTAATATGTAGCAGCATAAGGTGAGTTCTGGAAATATAAAGATACAGATTTAAATGCAGACATGAGTCACGGAACCTTTATGTATTAGTATATTAGGCAGCTGTATGAGCGATGTTTCCCAGTATTCATACAAATAGGAGAAGTTGCTTAGGGTAACTTTATAAGTAAGGATTGCTGAAGAGCCATTTTAGGTGAAGAAGTAAGTTTAGTCAACATGTCAGGAATAAGTGAAAAAAGGAGGTAAACAAACACACAGTCAGGCACTGTGTGTTGTTTTTGCACTTTTTGTATGTTTGAACGGTACTGCTGGTAACTTGTCAGTATGGAAGGGAATATTTATTTCTTTTGTTTTTACTATTTTTAATTTCTTACTTTTATGTTTTACTTGTTTACAAAGTCAAATACTACTGAAAGTACAAAATGTGCTGTGTCTTTTATTCTTGGGGGGGTTGGCCTTTTTAAATCTCATTACAGGGAACTAAGCATTTTAAGTGAAATGTGATTTCAACTGTAATTGAAATGTGATTTTATTTTAAAAAGTGGAAATTTGTTGATTCTTGTTGTTTTTCTGAAGAAGTCCTGCTAGGAGCAGGACAAAAAGCAGAAATTAAAACTGAAGGCTTTACCTTTTAAAACTTTTTATGTTTTGCTTGGTCCATTGAAGGTGGATATCGATACCATTTGGATTGTTTTAATAGAAGTGGTGCAGTGAGGGCATGTTCATTTGTCTCAGTTCTTTTTCTAGAATGTTGGAAGAACTAGGTCTGAGAGACAAATGAAAAGCAATACATCCCAACACTGAAGACTTTCAACAAACCAGGCAGTGCATGTAGAATTAACTACTGGATTGTTCCTAAGTTATTGCTACCATGTGGGGAAGGGGCCTGGACAGTCCCAGTCCTTACTTAAGCAAAGGTTTAGTTAATTAACTATAATACAGCTAAGAACCCTGTTAAGGATAGAGAGATTTGAAATCTGACTGGATGATACAAATACCTAGGTGGTAAAAGAAATTAAGAAATAGTTTCAAGGGTTTTGGAAGGAAACAGAGAATATTAATGTTAATATACCTTCTCTGTGTTTTCTTTTTCAATATCAAATTAAAAGAGGTATTAGGAAGATGTAAGAGTAGAGAGATAGCCATTAAATTGGACAATAAGCTGATATATATGAAATAAGAAGCACCAATTAAACTGCATTACTGTAAGAAAGTTACAAGAAATTAGGAATTATATTGCAGATGGGAGTAATACAATCACCCCTTTACACAAAAAAGGGAAATAAACAGAACTTTTCACCTGGAATTTCAAATACAGGAAAACACTAGGATTGTTAAACTAGTGCTTCCTGTGAATCTTTGAAATCCAGCAAAAGCTCATGTCACCTAATAATTATAAACCTATCTTACAGCTTCAATTAGTTTTAAAAAAATATGGAAAAAATGGCCAACATATTAAAAACATTCTTCCATACATGTAACAATGAATCGCAAAAAGAGTTGAAGGCAGAATAGTGGATGTGGATTTAACAAGACTGTGAATGCATGTAAAAATTAAAGTTGATAACAAAACTAAAGGCTGCAGCCATACCAATTGATTTAAAAAAAAAACTTTTAGTACTGTGGTCTGGACCTGTATTTAGACAGTCATGGATTTTGTGAATTTTTCTCTGCAATTTATCATGAGGTACAAATGACTTTTTACAACTTTTTTGGCAATGATAACTAATAATGGTATTAATTCTAACGCGATCACTATTACTGATGAAGTACGACAGGGATGCTCATTTTCCCATGCTATTGCTTTTTGTTTTGTAATGACATTATAGAATACTCGAAGAACAACATTCCAGAATGTGGAATTCAAATAAATGGCTCACGTATTCTTACAGGCACCTGGTTCACAAATGCAGCGATGTTCAACATTTGATTACTGTAGCAGTAGCCTAATCTATTTGAATAATATGCTGCCAAGGTCATGACAACCAGCTAGATTTTCAAAGCTTTAGGGCACCTACCACATGACTTAATTGCTGTGTGTCTTGAGTAAAGACACAGTAAAGCAGCAGTCAGGGTGCCAACAGCTTACAAGATTCCTCACCATCAAATTAGGCATCTGCTGTGGGCTTAGTGGAACTGATGGTCAGCTAGTGATTCTGGAGAGAACACTCAGTTTCATTTTTCTGAGGAGATACTGTGGATTTTTTCTGTGAAAAGTATTGTTTTTTGCTAGGAAAGAAAATCTGTATGGACACTTATTACATAAAAAAGAAGTTATGTCTTATCATAACATTCCATCTGTGTTGTAGATCTTTGTTCATTCATTACAATTAGGACTTTGGTTCCATCCTCGGAACCGATACGACAGTTTCCAAGCTCACAACAGCCAAAAACTATCAGCTAAGACCTATCCATAATACCCCTCTCCTAGTTACTCCAGATCGAGTTTGCCCGCCCCTATATAATAGAGGAGTAATAGAAAAACAGTAGAAGGCTCTGTCTGAGCAAATACCCTAACCAGGAGTTCCTAAAGTCCACCAGGAGTCCAAGCAGGGGGAAGGAGGGTGGTAAGTAATGAATGAACAAAGATGTACAATACAGATGGAACGTTAAGACATAACTTCTTTATCCGATGTTGTAAATATTTGTTTATTTATTACAATTAGGACCGAGTCCCCAGCTTCTTGAGTCCTGGGTGGCCCTAAGGAAGGATATTCCTGAGCACTGTAGAACCAAAAGATGCTCATCCCCTGGAGGCCAAATCTAATTTATAATGAGAGATAAAGGTATGAGGTCTAGCCCAAGTGTCTGCTGTGCAGATATCATCCATAGAGGCACTGGAATGAAATGCTATAGAAGTAGCCATAGATCTGGTAGAATGTACCAATGTACCAGTTCATGTCTGAATCTTGAATGGTAACTTTAATCCACAAATTTAATGTCTGCTATGTAATGTGGAGCCTTACCAATTTACCTGTTTATGTCTCTAATTTTATAATGTATCTACACCCTCTATATTAAATGTATTCTGCTTATCTTATGTATCTGCATCATGAATTGTAACTTAATCTGAAAATCAAATGTTTTACTATGTAATGTTGAAGCTTTTCTCTCCGGGCCTCCACTGAAAATGGACTCTTGAGGCCAGTGGACCCCCCCCCCCCCCAGTCACCAAACTGAAATAAATAAATAAATAAATAATGAGCCTTTATTCTGGAAGGTAAGGATAGCTTATTCTGTTGGTAGGTAAAGGTAATGACGTTTCTAAGCCAGGAGGATAAAGTCACTTTGGAAACAGGTTTACCCAATCTGGGTCCTGCAAAGGCCACAAACAATTGATCTGTTTTCCTGAAAGATTTAGTCCTGTTCAAATAACAACGAAGCTGCTGATGCACTTCAAGGGTGTGCAAAAGGTACTCCCCTCTGTTAGAATGCTGAGGGAAGAAAACTGGCAGGTCAATAAATTGGTTAATGGAAAATCCAGAAATGACCTTGGGCAAGAAAGAAGGGTCAGTACGAAGGGACACCCTATCCATGTGGAAGATCAAGTAAAGTCTCTTGACACTTAAAGCCTGCAGCTCAAATACTCTTCTCGCTGAGGTAAGTGCTACTAGAAGTAAGGTTTTCCATGACAAAACTTTAAACCACATGAATCAAAGGGCTCAAAAGGAGGACCTGTGAGAGACTGAAGCACCAAAGTCAAGTCCCTGGGTTCTAGGGGAGGCTTGACTAGAGGTTTAACATGTAATACTCCTTTCAAAAATGTCTTGCATAGGCGGTGTGACACAATTGAAGAATTATCAAATCCATTATGAAAATTGGTAATAGCTGCTAAATGTACAGTGATCATCAATGCTGAGGGTCCTGCATGTAAAAGATTCATCAGGTGTTAAAGGATCTTTTGAATAGACATAGAGAAGGAATTTATGTTCTGATCTTTGACCCAAATAGAAAACCTAGTCCATTTACTAGAATAATCTTTTCTGGTGGAAGGTTTGTGTGAAGCCAGAAGAATTTCACGAACAGGAGATGGGATGTCAGGCAGCCTGGCAATCATTGGAAGTGGAGGAACCAAGTTGTGAGCTTGAGACTGTGGAGAGTCAGATGAATCAGTCCCTGAGGATGAGATAACAGGTCTTGGGTATGATCCAGGATACACGGGCTGTGACTCAGATGAGGCCATAGAAACGGGAACTAGACTTGATGGGTCCAATAGGGGGCAATGAGGATCACTTTGCTTCTCAATCTCTGAGCTTTCTGAAGAAATTTTGGAATGAGGGGAAATGGAGAAAAGGCATACAGAAGACCCAAGGGCCAATCGTGCATTAGAGCATCCCTCGGGGGTTCCCCCTGAGGGGGGATCAGGGAAAAGCAGCTTCTGCATTTGTTTACGGGGGAAGCAAACAGGTCATAGCAAGGCTTGCCCCAGCATTGGAAGATACGATCCACTGTTAAAGAGTTGATGGACCACTCATGAGGCAACAGGATGTTCCTGCTCAGATAGTCGGCAATAAGGTTGGAGTTCCCGGGAATGTGCATTGCTATAAGAAAGCAGTTGGAAGCTATCACCCAGTGCCAAATCCTCATGGCTTCCTGACACCGGGGGTAAGACCTGGTTCTGCCTTGCTTGTTGATATACCAAATGACTGCCATGTTGTCTGACTGAATTGCAATTGCCCCATCAGGTAGGGATGCATGGAACACTTGCAACGGTAAGAGAACTGCCCTCAGTTCCAGGACATTTATGTGCAAATTTGCCTTTATGGGGGACCAGGTGCCTTAGATAGTCTTTCCCTGGAAATGCCACCCCCATCCTAACAGGGAAGCATCCATAGTCACCGTGGCCATTGGCTGGGGAAGACAGAATGGTTGACACCAAATATTAATTTGTGGCTTCATCCACCATAGCATTTCTTACTTACAACGGTTTTAAAGACGTATCATGTGGTCAAGTGGGTGAGTTAAAAACAACCGTTGTGCGGAAAGGAGCCACTGCAGGATTCTCATGTGCAGCCTCACCAGTGGTACTAACAAAATGGCAGCCGCCATGGAGCCTAAGAGTTGCAGTACAAGACATTCTGGTACACAGGTCTGAGGAAGAAGGTCTTGGATTTGGTGTCTTATTTTCGAAAGCCTGTGAGGGGGGAGAGAAGCTTGACAGGATTTTGTGTTGAAGATTGCGCCAATAAATTCCAGTGTCATTGTTGGGGACATTTGAAATTTTCCTTGTTGATTGTAATCCCCAAGCAGAGAGCGAGACCTTGAGTGTAAGAGAGGCTGCGGACTAGGAGATTCCCGGTCGGACCAGTAAGGAGCCAATCGTCTAGATACAGAAACACCTGGAATTCGTGTAGTCGAAGATGAGCTACCACAACTGCCATACATTTAGTGAACATCTGGGTGGCTGTTGAGAGACTGAATGGCAGTGCCCTGAACTGGTAGTGATTGACTTCCAGCCAGAAGTGAAGAAACCTCCTGGAGTGGTAATCCATCTTTATGTGGTAGTATGTGTCCTGGAGGTCTATAGAGCACATCCAGTTATCCCTCCCTAGGAAGGGGAGAATGGACTGTACCATGACCATCCAAAATTTTTGAGGTTTGATAAATTTGTTCAAGAGGCTGAGATCTAGGATTGGTGTCCAGTCCCCTGTCTTTTTTGGCACTAAAAAGAACCTCGGGTAAAACCTGGATCCTGCCTGGTCTGTTGGGACAGGTTGGATGACTCTTTTTCTTAGCAACTTTTCTATTTCTAAAGCTCCTAATTCCCCCTGATTAGGTGGTACATTGGGGATTCATTTGATGGGTCTGGGAGTTAAATTGAGTGGTATTTGGTAGCCTCTGGATATTATTCTCGGCACCCAAACATCGGTAGTAATAAGTTGCCAGGCTGGTAGGTGCAGAGAAAAACGACCCCTGACTTGTTCCAGAAGTAAGTAATTGGGCTGCTGCTCAGGAGCACTGTCAGGGTCTGCCAGAGAAAGAATCTCTAGCACCCTGGTTATGCCAATCCCCTCTACCCTGAAAGGGGCATCTTCCAGATGAGTTGCCCCCTCTGTCCCAGGGGGGATTGCTCACCATGAGTGTCATAAAAAGATCCTTGGGATTTCTTGAACTACATTTTTCCTCCCTTCTGGTTCCTGAAGTAGGACCTCTGGAGGTTGGAAAAGTGTATGCCCACAGCAAACAAGGTCTTTCCATCTTTCTCACTTCATGCAAGTGTGTCTCGTACTTTGGGTCTAAAAAGTGCAGAGTCGTTGACAGGTGCATTGACGAAGGAAGATTTAAAGAGGTCTGTGAAGTCACACAACCGGATCCAATCATTACGTCTCATGACAATGCGTGATGCAGCAGCTCAAGCTGCCCCTCGGTGGTGTGAGATATCAAATGCATCAAGGAGATCGAGATGGATTCAAGGGTAGCTAACTGCGAGGCGACAGTGTCACACACCTCATCAAGCAGTACCCCTGCCAAAGAGGCAGACATTTCAGAAATTACTTCGCTTTGGAGATGAGTGAATTATGCCAGATAGTTCAGTGACCAAATGGTGAAAGTCGCTGAAGCATAAGTCCACTTCCCTAGTCTGTCCATGGTTCGAGGCTCCCTGTTCAGAGGATGGACAGTGGAACTATCTTCTGCCAGTTCCCTCTTGCTGGCCGCCGCCATGACCATGGAATCAGCTGTCAACTGCTTGGACCAGTGGGGCTGGTCTTCAGGTGTAGTTAAAATTTTGTCTGGCCTCTGGGGAACAGGATCTACATTGTTCATGGCCTTCCAGCCATGCTGCACAATGAGCTTAACAAGGTCATATGCCAGTGGGGTCAACCAGGAAGTAGATGGCTGGGCATGGAAGGCCTGCAAGAATATCAATTCCTCAGAAGAAGGGTTAGAAGACATCCAGTCTCCCCGCTGCTTGAGGATTTCGAGAATGTCTCAGAATGAGATGTTATCTGGGGGAGACCATGGGAACGCTTCCCCCACATCACAATTGATGTCTTCGGTGATAGATTCCTCAAGGGAATCAAGGTGCTTCCTCTTGCACCATTTCTTCCAGGGTGGATCCCCAGTGGGATCTTCTTAGGGGGACTCCAGAGAAGGGGTTCCCTTCAAATTGGGGTCTTGCGCTCCTGTGCCCAGGATCCCAAAATAGGGGTTGGGACAGCTTTATGTTAGGGGGCTATTGATGCTGATGTCATTGGCACTGACAGTGAGCCTGCAGAGTCAAGGAACCTCTCCATCACCTGGAAAGCAGGCCCGCTCGAGGAGGGATGGGAGTCTGGAACCAAGAAGGACAACCTCCGAACCTGGGTCACACCCCACCCTGAGGAGCCCACATCCAGGTGAGGAGCTCCAAGAGGACTGGAAGCCAGTGAAGCCATGGGCATAGACAGCACCAGTGAGAAAATAAGCACTGGGCTAGGTACTAAGGTACGGATGGTCCATGCACTGCTCCAAGAGAGCATTGGCTCCACCAGAGCCAATGCAGCAAGGGTGGTCGATGCCGACAGAGGAAAAACTGCTGTCGGGGCCGAGAGAGTAGGCACTGGGGTTGACATCGGTACCGAGATCTCCGGATCCTGGGTAGAGGCCAGTGGAGGGTAAACAGAGGAAGATGTAGTAAAAGATTCCGAGCCAAGAGGGATGGAAGATCTAGCTGGAGTGGGCAATCCCCTAGCTGCCAGAAGCTGGTCCAAAACCCGCACTCAGTCTAATTCAGAAAAACTCCTGGTGGATCTAAAGGAAGCTGCTGAAGGAGAATCAGGTCTTTCTAGAAAGGAGCTAAACCTCTGCCCCAAAAAAGGGTTGTAAGTTGGAGAGTATCTTGTCCTTGACAGATATTCGACTTTAGGAGCCGATGGAGCCGAAGAAACTATCAGCACCATGGCCAGAGATGGTGCTGAAGCAGGTACATAGGAGCCAATGTCAGATCAAAGGATGGCACAGAAGTCAGTGGTGCTGAGGCTGGAACCAAAATAGGGGTGAATATCATAGACAGCACTGAGGGAGACAATACAGAGCCTGGTGCTGAAGAAGTCTGCACTGAGGGTGCCGGAGAAGCATGGAGCCGACTCAGTTCCATAACTGATGGAAATGCAGGAACCGAGTAACTCCATTTTTTCTTATGTTTTTTGGTCTTAGGAGGGGGTGAGACCTCCAACCCAGATAGACCCTCCGAAAAAGGTGTCTTAATTAAACCTTTTAAAATAAGATTATTTTTACATTCTGGTAGTGTATGATTAGTGAAACTAGCACAAATGTCACAGTCAGCTTTAATATGGTCCACTCCCAAACTGTAGACACAATGAGCATGTCCGTCCGAGTTGGGCATCTTACACCCACACTTGTCACACTGTTTAAACCCCAACTTAGCTTTGTCGGACATAGTAAGGCAACAAGGCTATCCTGATAGAAGAAACAAAAGAAGGGAGAGAAAAAAGTGAGAGAATACCAAGGATGGTATTTAAAAAATGCCAGAAGTGGTAAGGAAGGGCCTACCAAAGGCAGGAGAGAGGGACAGTACCAACAATAGTAGTAGAAATGTAATTACCAAGGTAAAGGGTAGGGACTAGAAGTAGGTTATAAGCAACAGTGAGAAAAGGCTAGAGTGACTAAAAAATAAGAACTTTGGAGGAGAAACTATATTAAAAATCACAATTTTCCACTTAGCTTTGAGAGAGATGGCTAGCACATCTGACGAGGAATCACAAAATGAGATTTGGAGTAACTAGGAGAAGGGCATTATGGGTAGGTCTTAGCTGAGAGTTTTTGGCTGGTGAGAGCTTGGAAACGGCCGTATCGGTTCTGAGGATGGAACCAAAGTCCTAATTATAATGAATAAATAAAGATTTATAACATCAGATGATTTTTTTCTTAACTCTATGATTTTGTGGAGAAAACTGTAAATGCCTGGCTGGTATATTAATTTATATAGTATTTGTGTAGAAATTTTTTTAGGACAGGATATTGTGGTTTTGTAGACTGTCAGTGAGATTTTTTTCCCAAAAGATTAATTTTTTTCAGGATTTTCGCTAGCTCACCAGGTCTCCTACCAACACCTCAGCTCTCTTTTTATGGCTAGCCACAGGGCAGTTATCAGACTCTTCAGTTCTTCCTTCCCCAAATACAAGATTTACAGTAATTCTTGTGCATCAGGTTTGCTCCCTCATTGTCTCAGCCAGATTCCTCAGACTTCTCATTACTATTTCTCAGTCCCCCCTTGGGTTCCCACTAAGGACCAGGGGATAGACATGCCCACTGCGGCTGCTGAGTTGTCCTTTCTGGCAAGGTAAAAACACTGTGTTTTTTTAATTCAAGGAATGGTCTGGGCAACGTTTTAATTTATAGCCAGGTTTTTTGTCTGGTGCCTGGGTTAGTGTTCCTTACAGGGAGTACCTTAGGAAAAGAAAGCAACATTGTCAATATTATTTCTCCTGTCTCTGATTCTACACACAGGGGAGATGTATAAGGATTTGCTAAGGGTTTGCTTCATTATTATTATTGCATCATTATTGCTTCAAGAATTAATGGTTTAATTCCTGTTACTTCTGTGATTTATAAACTGTTACCTCTGTGATTTATAAAAGAAAACAAAAAGAAAGTAGAGTTATACAAGCTGAACTTTTCATAACAGTAGATGTTCAAATGATCACTGCTGCAGTAGCCTTAGCAATATGGACTATATCATGCAGAGGATTCCAAAGTTTCAGGGCATCTTCCTTGCACCCAAACTGTCAAACAGCTTGAGATGAGCTGACTAAAAGACAAGCTTGGGTGTGAAGCCCTTCAGAGCTTTCCAGCCAGCAGAGAAAGGGAGGCTGAGCCCTGAAAGGACAAAGCTAGGAATAAAAAAAAAAAACACCAAAAAACAAGGGAGTTGGAGGGATGGAGCGGATACTTCACCAGTGATCATTTGAACATCGATTGTTATGCTAAGTTCATCTTACACAACTGTAATATATTTTTCATATTAATCATTGTTGCAGTAGCCTTAGCTATATGTATAGATTACCATAGCTAACAATATTTGGGATGAGGAGAAGGGTCCAGGAGGTCTAGAGAGTGGTCCAAAGAAAGCTTGATCTAGTCCTAGTGAAGGAATCAAGCTTATAATGCTTTGTAAAAGTATGTACAGGGACCAAGCAACAGCTTATAGAATATTTCTAGAATCCAACCCTTTTCAAAAAGGGATAGATGCAGCCAAAGCATTGGTAGAGCTGGGCTTGACCTTGCCTAGAATAGATTTGTTATGGTGAGTATAACAAAAGGTATTAGCCGTAGACAACCATTTGGAAATAGTCTCTTCTGACACAGGTTGTCCCTTCTTCTTACCTTCACTAAAAACGGAAAATTGATTCAAAGATCTGAAAGATTTAGTTCTGTCAAGATAGCACCTGAGTTGTCTGTGTATATCCAAGGTTTGCGTTATCTTTTCTCCTCATTTTCAAGTTCGGGAAAAAATGCAGGGAGCTGGATAATTGGCTTAAAGTAAACTTGGACACCCTTTAGGCATAAAAAAAGGATTAGTTCTCAAAGAAACCATGCCCCTATGGGAAATGAGGTAGAGCTGACTCACCATAAGGGCTTGCAAATCAGATATCCATCTTGCAAAGGTCAGAGCAGTTAGTAAAACTACTATTCATGTTAAGAACCTCAAGTGAGCCAGATTAGCTGTTGAAATGGAGCACGTGCTAGCTTCTCTAACACAAAATTAAGATCCCAAGGAGGTGTCACCAGTTTATTTGGGGGCTCCTATATAAAACCCCTTTCAAGAACATTTTGACATGAGACTGCTTTAAAAGTGGAGAATTCATTGGAAGACATATTGAAATTGCTGATAAATGAACCTTGATAGCAGAATTAAAAAAAGCCATAGGATACTAACTTACACAAATACTGTAAAACGAGAGATAGACCTGAATGGGTGCTGGTTATGTTGTTGGCACAAACTAGAAAACTGTTTCTATTTGCTAATATATGATTTAATAATAGCATACTTTCTTGCTTCCTTTAATAATTGCTGCACATCCTCAGAAAACAGGTGCCTAAAAGGAATTAAGACCCTATCATTCAGGCAGTCAACTGAAAACAAATCATGTTGGGGAATGAGCTATATCTGGATGCTGACAAGTTCTTGGTTATTGAAGAAAATACTTTCATTGTGGATGCTGATACTATTCATACAGATATTTCTTCAGCTGTTGATACTCTTACTTAAAGATTCGGGAAATAATTAGGCTGTGTACATTTTAGTAATAGAAGCTGAACAACTTTCTTCAGCAGCCATTGTCCCAAGTGAGACCCGTTCACAAACAGTACATGTACTTCATTAAGCAATGCATCAGATGACTTTTTTTTTCTACAGCTTTACAACCTATTGTAGATTACCCATGCTAAAATATAATTTCTGTAAGTGACAATGTTAAGAAGGCAGTCCAGGTGCTTTCCTGGATATTAATGTTCTCAGCCATTTCAGTAAGGATATTTTAGGTTCAATCCATCCTTCAAGATTTTTTTTTCTAGTGCAACTTAATTTTAGCAAAGACTGTAATATTCTGTTCTGTTATCAATATAGGACTGTTAAAGTCTACACATAAAATAAATCATTATAGCACAGTATTTTAAAAACAATGCAATAACTTATGAAAATACAAACGAGGTTTGCAGTTACAATTCTTACTTTATACATGCATACCTACTGTCTATACTAGTGAACACTTGTGAGCATGGGCCATAGCCTGGCAGGAGCTACAATGTTTTTAAAATCTTTAGCATTTCTTGATAAATATCCAAATCTTGTAAGAGTTTTCTGATATGCGGTATTTCTAGTGTCAGAACCCTACCATAAAGGCCATGAGCGGCCACAACTGACCCTGATAACTATCGCCCCATAAGCCTGACTAGCCTGGTCTGCAAGGCTATGGAGCGTGTCATCATGGAACTCATTAACAAAGACATTGGGAACCTCCAAACACTTGAACCAACCCAGTTTGGCTTTATTAAAGGCAGATCATGCCTATTAAACCTGGTTGACTTCTTCTAGACAGTCACCAAGGCCATAGACGAGGGAAAGGTGGTTCACACAGCCTACCTTGACTTCGCCAAGGCTTTCAACACCATTCCCCACTCGGGTATTACAGAAATACTCACCAGCCTGAACATAAACCCCTTTGTCATGAGATGGGTTGCCAACTGGCTTACAGACAGAACTCACACGGTAAGAATAGTGGGCTCCAGGTCTGACTCTAAACCAGTCATAAGTGGTGTCCCACAAGGCTCGGTCCTGGGACCCCTACTTTTTGGCATATACTTCTCAGAAGTACAGGCAAACACAGGAGGACTATGGCTAACCAAGTTTGCCAATGACTGCAAACTGGGAGCCATAACTGACTCTCTGGCTGACACGGACATCCTCCAAAAGGGACTTACTGAGACAGACACTTGGTGTCAAAGTCATGGCCTCAAGCTAAATGCCAAAAATTGCATAGTCATCCCATTTGGGAAAAACAAAACACCAATGAATTACCACATATGTGTCAGCCCCCTTAATGCAGAAGAGGTAATAAGAGATCTGGGGATAGTAATCTCTCCTTTGACAATCATATTGCTAAAGTAGTTGGGAAATTCTTCTATGTGGCCCATCTAATTACTAAAGGGTTCGCATCAAGAGGTTATTGTGCCCCTCTACTCATCACTCATTAGATTCATCATAGAGTGCAATGCCTCATTTGGGATGTACCTCACAAGACACTTCCAACGGCTGGAAAGACCACAAAAATACCTCACCAAGAGGATTACTGGTCTCAAACATATGTCGTATGCAGCCCGACTGAAAAAACTCCGGCTGTACTCAGTGGCATATCACTTACTCACAGGTGCTCTCTGCCTGACTTACAAAGCCATGTCCAACTCAGAACTGATGGACATGCTCCACCTAAAGAAATCCAAGGCACTGCGAGACACGGCTCTAGTGAGCTAAACCTCACCACAGCAATAAATAGAACATGCTGGAGGGATAGATTCCTGTCACAGAGACTCCCCATGCTTTGGAAGAAAATTCCAAATTACATCAGGAAGAGCCCCTCACTAACACTCTTCAAGAGAAACCTTGATGAGTGGATGGGCAACAGAAAATACACCCCTGGGATCACTTCATTGGCTCTGCTTGACAGCGGATCAGTTAATTAATCAATGGGCGGCAAAAGCCGACACACTCTGGCTAGGCTTATAAATGCCCTTAGGCAGATAGCCTAGTACCTGCCTATGAACCTATGAACCTATGAACCTATAAAACATAACTCAGATGGCTAGACTTTGGAATACTTTCTTGATATGTCTTGATGGGTTCAAAAGAGAAAAACGAGTCTAAAGGTATGGAGGTGTGTCTAGAATTCAGTTAATGTGAATATTTGGAGAAGTTCAAAATTGTTTTGAGGACCATGATTTGAGGAATCAATAGGCAATTTCGGAAAGCATCGTAAAAATACTAGTCACAACAGTAACATGTGAAGTGCAATTTAAATGCCATGGAGAATATACGTGGAATGTTTCATTTTGTAGTGCTGTCCATGAATGTCTTTTGTATTTCACGTGCAATATTCCTAGGATTTCATTGTTATCATAGGTTATGGTTTTTACAAAGAAGCAAAGAACACATTTTAGTGGTTGCTGACTATCTTAGGCAGTGCTCAAGCTTGTGAGCTAATAAATTATTTTAACTATCCGTGTCCACTATTACCACAGGTATGCATTTTATTTATTTATATAATTGCCTGCTTTGCAGAGGTTGTTTTAGGAGAAGTATGTTTCTTTTATGGTAGATTGCTAGGATATCCCTGTAATGTACTTCTTTGTCTCAGTCACTGTCATTTATTGTTTAAAATAGGGATTACTGCTTCCATTAGTGGAATCTCTGTATAGGAAATGTGATGGACAGCAAATGCTCTGATTAGTCAAGGAGCATCTTCAACTCAGTTTGGTGTGCTTTGTTTTAGTCCTCCAGTTCTGTCAAGACCTGTTACTTACTTCTGCTGTGAAGAATGTCAAATGATTCTGTGGGTGAAAAAGAAAGAATATTTAGTAATTTGTTCATTTTATAAACTACTTTTAGGAAATGTATTTCCCTACCACATGCAAATCAGTCCTGCTAAAACATACGTTCCTTTGTTTGAGAAATACAGACAAACAAGCAGGATGATTTGATTGATTCAGGGTAAGTATGATATTATAGTAGAGTGTCCCATTAGCACAGTCATTATTTTTAGACACATTAGTTTTCAAATACATACAATTCACATTTCATTTTCAGTAAGCCCACATTAGCTAGTACAGCTTTAGTAATTAAACTTTCTGCACCAGACCTGTGGTTACTGTTTGTGTTGAAGTTGCTTGTTTTCCTCATATCTGTAGTTTTATTTCTGTTTGTAACACAGTTTCTTTCAATCTCCCAGAAGTATTCAGATTAAGTTGCTGTTCTACATGAATCACACACACTATATTTTAGCAATAATGAATGACTGCATTTGTGTATCACAGGATTTACCCTGAGTTAGCACAGGAATTGCTCGGATGATTAAACAAAGCCAATTGACAGTAGCTAAATCCAGTGATACCCATACTTAGGAGTGGATTACTGCTATTACATTATTTCAATTAACTTTTTTTTTTAAATAATGACATTGTATAAACAAAATTTTATGTTCTTCCGTGCTTCTTCTTAATAGGAGATTGCAAAGCATGTACTCTGCTTGCTTTCAGCATATACAAGCTTTGACTTGTATTGCGCATGCTTCTCATAGCAGTTTGTGCTACAAGTTAAAAAGAAAAGGGAAAAATGTACTGTGGCATCATATTTTTGGAGGGGCTAATACTCCTGGCATCCTGATCCATCATTTATTATCTAATGAAAAAAAATATTAAACACTCAAGGCAGTTTTTAAATCTAAGTATTTTCATTGTTTATTCACAGGGAAAAAAACATTTAACGTTTAAAAGTTTCTAGCGTGTTCTGCATTTTTTCCTTCATTTGTTAGTATGTTGTTCTTTTTTTAATAGCATGCAGTTTAACAGCATGTCTGCAGAGTGCTTCACTTTTATCAGAGAGGTAACACTTATACAACATAGTTTACAAACAGAGGACATGATGTTGGAGTACAGTAGATATGCCAAAAGTATCACTTTATGGATTCTGCACTCTTTCCTGTAAGTAACAATGGATTTACAAAATTGGGTTATCTACTAAGAATGCTCATTTCTGAACAGTAAAAACCTTTTTATTTTATAATTTTCATCTTTGTGGCACCAGAAAAGTTGAAAAGGTACAGTTAAGCAACATTTTACTTTCCTGGTTTACAAAAAAATCATTCACTTAAAAATTTGAAAAAAAAAATAAAGTTGGAAATTAAATTAAATTAAAATAAACTGAAAACTTCTGAAAAGGACTTATTAGTCCACAAATAAAACATTGCCGCCCAAAATGTAAATCAAAGAGGTGTTATTTTATTTTAGTCTAAAAATATAGTCTATAGACATGGATATCATCAAAGAAGAAGAGAGGATGTGAAGCCAGTTACCATTATCAATGTAGTGGCCATTCTAGCTCTCTTTAGACTTGTCTGCAATGAATCCAATATTTTAATATTCTTACAGAGATTTTAACTAGTCCTGAAGTGAGAAAAAATAAATTAATCTTTATTATAGTCACTTTCTCTATATTATTGGGTTTGGCGATGTATTTTCTGATCCCTGCTCACACACAGACATTTATTTTCTGGTAGATCTAATCCCATTACTTCAGGGCTTACACATCCATGTCAGTTATATTTATTCCATAGGCAACTCATCTACAGTACACAGTTATTGGTTGAGGACATAGGCTGCCTTATCTGTATTTAAAGTTACCCCATAGCTTTCCTGTTAAATTACTACTCCGTATACTTTGCATTTATTACCCTGATGATTCTCAATAAATCACTCATGCTAGCTTGGCCCATTAATTGTGGAAAGCAGCTGTTTCCACTTTGCAACATTTAACATTCCTTGATCTTTGCATATTTGATATAGCAGAAATCTCTTGACAGTTAAGGGGCCTATCATTTTAAGCCAGCTATACAACAACCCTGTAAAAACTAAATAAATATGCATTAATAACAAGAGAGGCTTATTTCTTCACATAATCTGAATAATTCCAGGCACCCTATCTCATGTGTGAGACACATAACTGCGAATCATATATATCTGAAACTTAAGTGTAATTTCCAAATCAATGCAGTAAATAAATAGACTTTATGCAATGCAAACAAAGCCTAATGCTTCTATGTCCTTGCTGTCTATATATACTAACTTCAAGACCAGTGTACATAGGAACAAGGAGAAATACTATATGGTAATACAACCTCAAACTATATATGCTTACTTTATTAATGCTGTCCTTCACACCATGCCAAGGGTCTTATTTGCGATCCTCTGAATTTTAACAGAAATCTATAGGCACTTAAAAATTAATAAGGAAAAACTCTGGCTGGTAATAAGGGAATTAAAGAGAAACTATAGCACCACCTGTATATACCTATGTAAAGTAGCTGTTTTCATAGGAGAGAGCAATCCCCAAAACATGTAGTATTAATTTGGAAAAAAATATAGATGGGAAAGAACAAATAATAGACCAAGCAAGAAACTGTTTAACAGATTTATTGGTTAAATGATTCATTCATTTATTTATTCATTCATTAACAACATTAAAGAGATGGTAGAAATAGTTAATGAAGCATTTTCAACGAGTCAGGTTTGAGATACAAGTATATAGGGCTAGCATTATAAGCTTAGAACAGAAACAGAAATATAAAGTGGTGAGATGGTAAACTCAGTACTATGTACAATGAGATACATATAGTTGCTACAAAATGTAAATTGTAAATAAAGAATATGCAAAGCGATTAGACACCTTCAACTTCAAAATTATTAATATGTTTATGCCTAACCATGGTATGACATGTACTGAAGTCAATATATAAAGCAAAAGAAAAAAATAATAAAGGGTGGTATTCATAGTCCTGCCCTCCATTTGTCTGTGGCTATATTCCATCACTACCCTAATATGCAAATCTTGTCAGTATATGTGATTCATAATGACTGTGGAAATGAGTATCTTGGTAAATATGTCTCCTTTCAGTAAAAGCGTAAAATACCTTAGGCATAAGCATTAGATGGAGAGTTACTAAGAGGATAAGTCACCCTAGACATTACCATATTACTCAGATTCATAGAAGTAAACATATAAGGGCATCATTTGCATACAAAACACATTAAAGGCCCTAAACTTATGCAAATATGTTTACCAGCACCATGGATAAGTGGAGATATGTGGCAAATTAGTAAGGGCACTGCATACTGTGGTGGTGGTGCTGCAGTAGCATTGTCGCCTCACAGCAAGATGTTGTGTTGTTCAATTCTCAGCTACAGTGTCTTCTGTGCGGAGACATACGTGAATGGGTGTACCTTTGTTGAAGGTTGTGCATCAGGGCTGGCAAACTCGGCACGTAAAAAATCTACTGCCAATCATTAGCGGACCAGAGTTCCGCTGTGGCGACCCCTAACTGGGAAAAGCTAAAAGACACAAACAAACTGCATACTATGAAGTATTGGAAATTAATACAAAACAGCTCAAAATTAAGTAAAAAATATTCATTTAATGACATTTTTGTGCTTCTGCATGCATAGATAATCTACTGAAGGGATAACTTGGGAAAATAACTTATTGTGTTGTCAATGTAGTGCTTGTGCATACATGGTCAAATTACTGAAGGGATTGCCGTGGGGAATAATTTATTACTCTGTCATTTGTGTGCCTATCTATACATGGGGCTGTATTCTATAAAGCTTGTGGAATCCGGGCATTATGCCGATATCAGGGTAAAACTTGCAGATAGCCCTGCAATATGCTAATGTATGACAAGAAACTCAGAATAGCTGAGAGCACAATGGAGTATTGCAGTTACAATGGCGCATTAGAGAAATGCATAAGTAATCTGTAATTAAAGAGAAATGGTTGTCCAGTCATGCTTTATAGTACCGAAGTTATGGAAAGATGATCACAATGCAAAAAATTCAGATAGTTGTATAGAAATATGACAAAATGTGTACAGAAAGGTTAAGGACAACAATGAGATATAACCGACTCCATTATGATTAAAAAAAAAAAACATAAAAAATCCCAGCTATCCCAATGTAAGCTGCATGATATTTGTAACATAAATTTGCAGGAGTAGATACAAATCATTTCAGACAACTACGAATATTTCGTATGACAGCCACTAACTTATAGTACATGCTTCAAAGCTACAAGGTTATTTGTAATATATATATATATATATATATATATATATATATATATATATATATATATATATATATATATATATATATATAGAGAGAGAGAGAGAGAGATATATATATATAATTACATCACTCTTTACAGTCAACTCGGAGACAACTATGGGTAAATACATAATAAATGTACCATTAAAATATATCGGCTTTGACTTACAGATTCTGATGGACTCTGTACATTTTCTAATAAAAACATTAATGGCAAAGGGCAATTACAGCCACATTGCCATTGCTAACAGTTGCTAACAATGGATTTGGGACTTGTATGGGGAGCACAAATAATGCACATACCCAAGGAGAGTGGGAGATAGAAAAGAAGATGCGGGGTATGGGTGAAGAAGAGGGACACACAACAGGGATGTTTGAATTGGAAAATCTGAAGGAAAGTCAGTGGGTATGGGCAATTTTTTTTTTTTTTTTGGTGGTAATAGATCCAATTTTTTTAAAGAATAAAAAGAAAGGTAAACATAGAGAAAGAGTAGGTGAAGTTCATAACCGCTGGTATATTCATAGAAAAAAATAGTATAACAGAAGGCAGACAAAGGTTGGAAGAAAACAGTTAGGAAAGGAGACCTACCTCCCTGGACTACATGAAAAGAGACATAGAGGAGCTCTCTGAGCATGTAGCCCAGACCGGTATGACCCTGACCTTGAGTAGCATCTTACCCTCACCAAGAATGATTCCACAATATGAAGACAAGATGATCAATTTCAACAATTGGCTTAAGTATTGGTGTCATTCAAAGGGAATCCAATGCCTGTCAGCCTGGGATGACATGCACGACAAGCCACGATGCTTCGCTAGGGACGGCTTGCACCTGTCACACCTGGGCTTTCGGATATTGGCAAAGGCTCTTGCTACCCCCATAGTGCCTTTTTTAGGCAAGGCTCAAAAGACAAACCCACCTCCATAGGTATCACAAGGGATAAGAAACTAAGAGTAATGCTACTCAATGCCAGAAGTCTAAACCTCAAGATGCACGCACTCAAAACTCTCCTTAGCATGGAGAACATCGATATCTGTGCAGTAACAGAAACCTGGTTCAAGGCTCCCGAGAGCACCCCAGCACTACCAGGTTATACCTCATACCATGCTTTTCGGCCCCAAAACTCGGACCAAACCACAAAAGGAGGGGGAGTATCAATATTCGTCAAAGATACCCACACCTCCAGGTTGGTGGCACAGCACGAAGCATCAGAGACTATCCATGTGCAACTAACAGTGGGTAAAACTGCCTTCCAGTTTATAGCCTGCTACAGACCACCCTCCCAAACCCAGGAACCCCGCACAGCCTTCCTGAGAACACTGAAAAATATGAAGGTCTCTCCAAACACCATTATATTGGGCGACTTCAACTACCCAAACATAGACTGGGAGCATTACTCTAGCTTCAACACCCTAGCGCAAAGGTTCCTAGAATTTATAAACTCAAATACTATGGAACAACTTGTTACCACTCCCACAAGAGGGGAAAACATACTGGACCTGATCATCACCAACATGGGGACTTTATGCTCCAGATCAGAAGTGTATCCCTCACTGGTAAGATCAGACCATAAACTAATCTCACTGGATATTCACATCCCAACCCCACCCCCTGCCCAGAAAACCACAGTGAAAAACTTCTCTAAAGCAAATTTCACACTCCTCAAAACCGAGGTGGAATCCTTCAAAGCCCCCGGGCCTGTGGAAAATATGGCCCAGAACGCAGAATCCTTTATAAACGCATTCTACGAACACCTTCAGGAATGCATGGATCATGCAATCCCAAATAAAACCAAGACCCAATCCTCCAAAGGCAGACATCCTGTCTGGTGGACCCCAGCCATAAACAAACTATACAATAGAAGGAGAAAGCTACTACATGATAGAGCAAAATCTCAAAAAGGGAAGGCATCTCTGATCAGTATTAGCAAAAAACTACGGGCACTCATAAAATTGTCTAAGGCCAGCTTCGAGAGAAAAATTGCACAGGACACTAAGGATAATAACAAGGCTTTCTTTAGTTATGTTAGTAACCTGGGTGGGAATTCCCAGATATGCTCAGAATTAGTCCAAAATGACAAAAAATACACCGAACCCACAGACATTGCCAACATGCTAGCTAACAGGTTCAGCGCAAACTTCTCCCCCCCCTCCCCACCAAAAGGGCAAATATCTATCCCTGCAGAGTGCTGCTCCCCGAAATCTCAGATGCTCAGGTAAGAGCCGCCCTCTCCAAAGCAAAAAGCACAGCATCAATGGGACCAGACGGTGTCCCGGGCTGCATCCTACATGAACTCCAAGAAGAGCTAAACCCAAACATAAACCTACTGTTCAATCTCAGCCTTACTACAGGATATGTGCCCAAAGAGTGGCATACGGCAACAGTGGTCCCTCTCCACAAAGGTGGTGCCTCAATGGATCCTGGAAACTATCACCCCATAAGCCTGACTATCTTGGTCTGCAAAGCTATGGAAAGGATCATCATCGACCTCATAAATAAAGATATTGGGGACCTACAGACATTGGATCCTACCCAGTTTGACTTTGTTAAGGGCAGATCCTGCCTCTTAAACCTGGTAGATTTCTTTGAAACAGTCACCAAGGCCACTGACGAGGGGAAGGTGGTCCACATAGCCTACCTGGACCTCGCAAAAGCCTTTGATACAATACCCCACTCAGGCATTATAGATAAGCTCACCAGCTTAGATATAAACCCCTATGTCACTAGATGGGTTGCAAACTGGCTCAAGGACAGAACCCACATGGTTAGAATTGCTGGAGCCATGTCAGACTCCAAACCTGTTACAAGTGGCGTCCCACAAGGCTCAGTCCTGGGACCTCTCTTGTTCGGTATATATTTCTCGGACATACAGGCCAACATGGAAGGACGGTGGCTGACCAAGTTTGCAGATGACTGCAAACTGGGTGCCATAATTGACTCTCCAGCCGACACAAGCATCCTCCAAAAGAGCCTCATAGAAACAGACAACTGGTGCCAGAGCCATGGCCTCAAGCTAAATGCCAAAAAGTGTATAGTCATCCCCTTTGGCAAAAACAAAGTGCCCACAAATTACCACATAGGTGGTAATCCATTAAGTACAGAAGAAGTAATTAGGGACCTGGGGACCCAAGTTGATAGCAATCTCTCATTTGACAACCACGTGGCCAAAGTGGTTAGAAAAACATTTTATATAGCCCACCTAATCATGAAGGGATTCACATCTAGATCAGGGAGGTCATCGTGCCTCTTTACTCATCCCTCATCAGGCCCATAATTGAGTACAATGCCCTTTTTGGGATGTACCTTACCAGACACCTGCAGCAACTGGAAAGACCCCAAAAGTACCTCACCAAGAGGATCAAAGGGCTCAAACAGATGCCATATGCTGCCCGGTTAAAGAAACTCCAGCTCTACTCAGTGGCATACCGCCTGCTCAGAGGCGATCTGTGCCTGACGTATAAAGCCATGTCCAACCCGGAATTAATGGACATGCTGCACCTCAGAAAATCCAAATCCCATCGAGCCACGCGCTCAAGAGACTTGAACCTCAGCACTGAAATAAATAGGACATGCTGGAGGGACAGATTCATAACCCAGAGGGTCCCTTCACTCTGGAATAAAATCCCAGTCCAGGCTAGGCAGAGTCCCTCATTGACTCTCTTCAAGAGGAATCTTGATGAGTGGATGGGAGATCATAGGTTTACCCCGGGTACCACTTCTGTGTCACTGTTAGACAGAGGCACAGTATACTAACCTCGAAAAAGGGCATAGCAAAATTAATTTAAAATGGGTGGCGAAAGCCAAACACATTCTGGCTAGGCTTATAAATGCCCTAGGGCAGATAGCCTAGTATGAACCTATGAACCTATGAAAGGTAAGTTACACAGACAGCACACTGCACAACATGGGCATTGGAAAGTTGACAAATAAGGCAGGGATGCATACCAGCTATAGTGAAATTCAAAGAAACATATCTACCTATGCACTACCATATTACAACATGTTGCAAACTGCGTAGCAGTCAGATCTGGATGTGTCAGAACAATGACAGATGTGTGTTCCATGGTAATGAAGTAGTATCATAGTACACATTGGATAAATATATACATATCCAATTAGTCCATCAACAGTGCATGTATAAACCAAGCAACGTCACAGGTGAGTAAATGCAGGTCTGACTATGGTAAATAACTCCACCAGAGGACAGAACTAAACCTATGGTCACACTTGAAAAGGCAAGCCACCAAGTGCAGTACCAAACAGAAGTACTGCAGAAGAGAAACAAATGCTGCTACATAAACAAGTAGGTGTACACAACCCAAAAAAAGGTGTAATGGAATATTTATATGTTACACACATATGCCATGTCAAAAAGCAACATACATATGTAGATGTTTATAAATATCTAATAGTGGCATATATGGAATGTATATGAAATCAATGTTATACATATACATACACCAATGACATGTAATGATATGTTCAAAACGGTAACAGTACAGCATAATGAATCTAGCAGGTTGTGCACATAGATGGGAAAAACTACACTGGGTAACACACAACTATAATGAGAACAAGGACATGTTGCAAGCATTAGCCAGCAATTGGTGTGCACATGTCCTACATTGTACGGTTTCTGTACATGTGTCACATGTTTAAGGTGTCAAATTAATGAATGGCAGTGGCCAGTAGTATTAACAAAGGCAAACATACCTGCAAAAAATAATAGGCAAATATAAAGGTGAGAGGTAGATGGACAACCTGGGCCCTCATCAGAGTAAAGCAGGGCAAGGTAATTTGACACAATGCAAATGCATATGTAAAGCACACAGGGTGCTGTACAAGCCACACACACATAGAGTTAACAAAATGTAAAATGCATGTCAAATGGCCAGATGGATTGCTGATGTCCACTGAACAGGATATGTGTAAAACACACATACACAGGAATGTGCCATCATGTCACATAGACTTACATAGGTAAGCAAGCTAAAAATGAAAAGCACATACTCATATACTGTTGTGCAAATGTCAGCAAAAGGAATGCGGGTGCATGTCAACCACCCTGGTCATTATGGAGCAGAGGACACTGTTGTCAGCATCATTACAGCACATCAGTAGTAAATCAAGGAATGCTAACATGTAAAAGGTACATTTGTGAGTCAGTATGTATCCGACTAAGTGCACATACACATAAGTCATTCATTGTGTACAACTATTTACGGAAGGTATGCACTGCTGTCACTACATCATGGGTGTGGAAATGCTACATACAACAAACATGCTGTAATGTACTGTAAAAGAATGTGTTATCTGCAACATTGTGTAGAGATTAAAGTTATACTACTGATTGATGCAGTCAGAAAAAGTGGACTGCACATAGACTGGATATACATGTATAAGATCCCACATGGCATCAGTATTGCAAAATCATGGCATGGCACCACATCATAACAGTGAGACATCATGACAACTGTCATCTAAAACACATGTGGTATGACTTGTCTGTGTGTTGCTTATGCCTGATATGCCAAAACAGAAATCCAAGAAATATCACACTGTTATAGATGGAGTATGGACAACATATGTAGTCTGCCAGTTGCCCCAGTAGCACACACGTTTACTGGCTACCTTTTGAAGCAGTATCTGCAGATTAACTGACACAATGCATGGGCAGCTGAATCTGTGTGGAAAGTACAATGTGTTAGTGTGTGTCATGTACTGATTAAAAGTGAAGTAAATGTCACACCACAATAACACACAAGCATGACAGATACAGGGTATGCATGCACAAGTGTGCATATACAATCCAATCAATGAAATGGCAATCACTATTTAGTCAGCATAACACAAGTCGAGCCCACAGACAATACTTACTGAGCAGAGAGACTAGGCTGATGGGGACTAAACTCTCGAACAATCTCATGAGCAATCACCCTGAATGAGTCTTGCATAGCCAATGCCATATCCTCAAGAAGGTCCCCATCTTGTCTCTCATCTGTGTTTGGAATGCATTGGTCATGACCTCCCAGATCTCCTCCCAAAAAACATCTATATCCTGCTCATTGACATCTCCCCTGGGGTGAAAGCAGGATGACTGATGCAGGGGTGGTTTGATATTTCTCAGCATTGTCACCATCATTGTTATCCTCACTGTCACCCTCCTAAAACTCTGGCAATGGCATCACATGTGCACATTGTCATTTTCAGATCAGAGAATGTCCACAGGTACCATGCATTGTAAAGATTAATTGCAAAACAAAAGAAAAGAAAAAGAAATATCTATCATGCAGAACAGTCCCATGAACATCCTAGTACAATGCAACACGACTGTGATGATAATTTACACAGGGAGTGAAACACGTCCATTATGGACAGTGGTACCTATGGCACTATATGTTGCACTCCCTAAAAGGATGACAGTATTCTTTTCTTAACAATTCTGTAAACTTACACATGCATGCACATGCACACACACACACACACACACACACACACACACACACACACACACACACACACACACACACACACACACACACACACACATACACACACATACACATGGGTCATTAGCTTTGTAAAAATGTATGAATGCTCAAATCAATATATTGTATTCTCTGCATTCGATGATGTATATGAGCAGCTACAATGTGTCATTGTTAAAATTATGAGATAGTGATCTGTTAATATTGTGGAAAATAAGCAAGCTATATGACAAGCATCTGAGACAGGCAGCATTATATTTGGCTGAACATGCATCAATATAATGAGTACAACAATAAAAACAATGTGATATGTTTAATCAGAACAACTGCTGGCATATGCGAATCTAATATATCTGTTACAAACAGTGTTGCATGTGTACAACGTTATGCATTTTCTACCAAAACAATTAGCAATCAATAGCCTGAGAAAACATTGTGAATTTGCTTGCTGATACTGAACTGCTGCAATCCAATGGTATCTGCTCAAGTGTCAGACAGCCCAGGCAATAACTGTGTTTCTAAAAAAATACTCAAGTAGTTGGGAGACAGATGCAATATCAACTCAATGTTGACCTGCACGGTGTGCTAAATATGAACTGCTGCAATCAAATGGGTATCTGTCAGCCGAGGCTACAACAGTGTGTTTAAAAAAAGAAAAAAACACACTCAAGGGGTTAGAGACATGTGCAATACCAATGTTGACCTACCAATGGGCATTTACAGAGGTGGCAGTCAGCCTAGGCTATAACTCCAAATTCCTGCCAAAACACACAAGGTGTAAAAAATACAGGTTTGTAAACAGGGTAAGATGCATTTTGGTTCATAAAATACTACATAAATTAATCAACATACCTCACTCCTTCCATTAATCTTCCAGCATGTGCATCCTCTTGATGTAAATGGCTCTGTTCTGACTACGATTCTCATCAGCTGAAATAAAAAAATAGAATGTATGAAACCTGTTCTCTTCAGACAGCAGGGATATACATATACAATGTATGAAACCTGTTCTCCTCAGACAGCTGGGATATACATATACAATGTATGAAACCTGTTCTCCTTAGACAGCAGGGATATACATATACAATGTATGAAATCTGTTCTGCTCAGACAGCAGGGATATACATATAGAATGTATGAAACCTGTTCTCCTCAGATGGCAGGGATATACATATAGAATATATGAAACCTGTTCTGCTCAGACAGCAGGGATATACATATACAATGTATGAAACCTTTTCTCCTCAGACAGCAGGGATATACATATAGAATGTATGAAACCTGTTTTGCTCAGACAGCAGAGATATACATATACAATGTATGAAACCTGTTCTCCTCAGACAGCAGGGATACACATATACAATGTATGAAACCTTTTCTCCTCAGACAGCAGGGATATACATATACAATGTATGAAACCTGTTCTCCTTAGACAGCAGGGATATACATATACAATGTATGAAACCTGTTCTCTTCAGACAGCAGGGATATACATATACAATGTATGAAACCTGTTCTGCTCAGACAGTAGGGATATACATATGCAATGTATGAAACCTGTTCTGCTCAGACAGTAGGGATATACATATACAATGTATGAAACCTGTTCTCCTCAGAAAGCAGGGATATACATATACAATGTATGAAACCTGTTCTCTTCAGACAGCAGGGATATACATATACAATGTATGAAACCTATTCTCCTCAGACAGCAGGGATATACATATAGAATGTATGAAACCTGTTCTGCTCAGACAGCAGGGATATACATATAGAATGTATGAAACCTGTTCTGCTCATACAGCAGGGATATACATATACAATGTATGAAATCTGTTCTGCTCAGAAGGCGGGGATATACATATAGAATGTATGAAACCTGTTGTGCTCAGACAGCAGGGATATACATATATAATGTATGAAACCTGTTCTCCTCAGACAGCAAGGATATACATATACAATGTATGAAATCTGTTCTGCTCAGACAGCGGGGATATACATATACAATGTATGAAATCTGTTCTGCTCAGACAGCGTGGATATACATATAGAATGTATGAAACCTGTTGTGCTCAGACAGCAGGGATATACATATACAATGTATGAAACCTGTTCTCCTCAGATGGCTGGGATATACATATACAATGTATGAAACCTGTATTCCTCAGACAGCAGGGATATACATGTACAATGTATGAAACCTGTTCTCGTCAGACAGCAGGGATATACATATACAATGTATGAAACCTGTTCTCCTCAGACAGTAGGGATATACATATACAATGTATGAAACCTGTTCTCCTCAGACAGCTGGGATACACATATACAATGTATGAAACCTGTTCTCCTTAGACAGCAGGGATATACATATACAATGTATGAAACCTGTTCTCTTCAGACAGCAGGGATATACATATACAATGTATGAAACCTGTTTTCCTCAGACAGCAGGGATATACATATAAAATGTATGAAACCTGTTCTCTTCAGACAGCAGGGATAAACATATACAATGTATGAAACCTGTTCTCAGACGGCAGGGATATACATATGCAATGTATGAAACCTGTTCTCCTCAGACAGCAGGGATGGGGGGGTGGTCTATTAATAATGATCTTGGCTTAGGTTTGCAATGTATGAACATGTGTTGCTTATGTAGCTAAACAGTTGAAAAATTCATTCATGTTATCACTGTGTTCAGACACATTAACGGTAATGTGGAGCGTATATCCTCAGGCAAGTGTGTCTCTGTCATGTAGCATACAGCTTCTGTGAACACAACCATACACATTGCTGTACATAAAAGGACACAGAAAGGTATGTGAGAACTATGATATTCCTTGATATATTGCACATAACTAGGAAAATACATACATCTTCCTTGTTCTGTATTTCATCTGCCAGTCTGTCCATCCCGGTCCCTCAAAATATGAGGCTAATGTTGTTCTACTATTGACATCAATATTTCATGAAAAAAACAGACCTTCACAGCATTTTTACAAAGCATACAATATTAAGCAAAAAATTGGTCAGACATATAATAGAATTTATCAGTATGTATTGTAGGAATGGTGAGGATGCAGGGAGTAGAGTTGGGGAAGGTGGATGAGTTTAAATACTTGGGATCAACAGTTCAAAGTAATGGTGAGTGTGGAAGAGAGGTGAAGAAGAGAGTACAGGCAGGATGGAGTGGGTGGAGAAGAGTGTCCAGAGTGATTTGTGACAGACGAGTACCAGTAAGAGTGAAAGAGAAGGTCTACAAGAGGGTAGTGAGACCAACTATGTTATATGAGTTGGAGACAGTGGCATTCACGAAAAGGCAGGAGTCAGAGCTGGAGGTAGCAGAATTAAACATGTTAAGATTTGCACTGGGTGTGACGAGGGTAGACAGGATTAGGAATAAGTATATTACAGGGTCAGCCCAAGTTGGATGGTTTGGAGACAAAGCCAGAGAAGTGAGATTGCATTGGTTTAGACGTGATGAGAAGGGATGCTGGGTATATTGGGAAAAGGATGCTAAGGATGAAGCTGTCAGGTAACAGGAAAAGAGGAAGGCCTAAGATAAGGTTTATGGATGTGATGAGAGAGGACATGCAGGTGGCTGGTGTGACAGAGCAATATGCAGAGGACAGGAAGAAATGGAAACAGATCCACTGTAGCGACCCCTAATAGGAACAGCCGAAAGAAAAAGAAGATCAATATGTACTGTTCCCACCGTTAAATCGCTAATGTTAACAGATTGCTATGGATTAAGGATATATTAGTAGGAATTGTATGAAAAAAATCGAGTTAGTCACAACTACGTTCAAAATATACATTCATATCAGTAAGTGTAATATGCATCTGTAAATAAATGCAAGGGGTACATAAAAGCAAGCTAACAGTTTCAGATATATGTCCTCTTTCCAGGTTTGAACAGCACACCAAAATATAGGCACACTGACCTGTTTCCTTAGAGGCTGAGCTAACAGTCAGTACATACTACAGTTAAACAAACAGGTACTGCTCTACAAACCCTGTTATAAGAAAGCTAATGTTATCAGAACATTACAGATTATGGTCATATTCATAGAAATTCAAAGACTATATCAATGAGTCATTCCCATGCACAACATGCATTTTACAAAAAATATAAAATATATAAAAATATATAATAAAATATATAAATACAAATGTAATATAAATACAAATGTAAAATAAAATAAAATAAATAAACATAAACATTAGTATAAAGTACTGCAATACAGTTCTTCCAAAAGAGTACTATGGATGAAGTTAACCAAGGTAACGGGTATTCTTTTGTTAGTTTACTATGTTGTCAGATGTGACTATTTCAATATTGGGCCAGCAAAGGCCACTAGCAAAAAATAGTGAATGTAACTAATGAAAAGGGTCTTTGCTTGATAATTTTGATTGCAAAATACCAAGGCAAAATGGTAGTTGTGCAGAAGACTAGGCTGGGAATGCAAGAAAACTGTCTCTCTGCAAATTCTGTGCTGCAGATGGCAGATTATACAAAATTATTTCTGATGTTTTTCACAGATACCTGGGATAGAAAAATAAATTATATATTGATAGAAAGGTACTATAGCCTAAATAAATATTGCTATATTACAGGTCTTTACATGTGCCAAAGCTCATTGTGTCAAGCTATCCAATGAATAAAACAATAAATATTTTTTCTAATGCGTATTGTATTCAGAGTAAAAAATGAAAAGTTATATCTAACATCTAAACTTTCTTTAGAAACATCTAAGCTAACAAAAGGTTCTTCCTTTCTATTTTATTTTTTTTTTTTATTTTACAGAGATGCTAAAGTAACATAAACTGCAGAAAGGAAGGGAAGTAAAGTATCAGCATTATATGAAAACAAACGGTAACGAAAATTAATGGCAAGTTTCAATAGCAAATATTTCTCATTAAAATACATACAGCTGCTTTCATTCCGAAGGAAAAAAAACATAATGGTTTCCTAAACATCTGCTTTACAACAATGACTCATTTCTGCAATGGTTATTTCCAATGAAGATGAGATAAAGAAAATTATTTCACATATTCAGATGATATAATATGTGAATACTTAGGTATATGAAAGGCATAAGCATAATGTGATAAACGATAACATAGAGATATGAAATTTAGCTTATAATTTGATTTAAAATGCAGCATGACTGGTAATACTAAATATTAAGTCAATGCTGTCTTTTTGAGTAGTAACATAATAAAAACATTACAGCAAATACATGACAATGTCGTTGGCATCTGTACTTTAAATGTATCCCTTTTTAATAAGATGACAGCGAATTTTAAAATTGACATATTATTTTAACGTAAAGTGATTTTTGCTTTGTATTCCATGCTTTGGCATTGGCAGTAGTCCATATGAAGTGTATTTCCTGAACTTTGCTTTGAGAAATGCCTGAAGCCATCTCACATGAAGTCTTTGAACAGCCTTAGGTAATGATGTCCCTAGGATATGCTGTAAAGGGTTGGCAGGCACTGGAAGGGTCAATTGCAAGAGCTTTTGAAGCATGCTGCTTTCTGAGATGCTTAGGTGGTCAAGCTGAGCAGGAGTATCCAGTGGCCAGTAACTCTCACAGATTGAAAAAAGTACTTTGCAAATGAATATGTAAGTAGCCAAGACATGAACGCAGAATGAATATATAAGAGGCAGCACCAGATGTGTAAGCTAAGTAATATATTTCACTAGTGACTCGCAACTTAATCAAATGTATTACAGCAACAGAATTGTAATATTTGTGTTATTCCAGTAAGTAGTTACTAACCAGAGAATGTTGTCATTTTATTTATTTATTTATTTATTTTTGTATTTATCCTTTTGTTTATCGGGTTAATCCCTCTAAGCTATCAGCTTCTTTCCAGGAGAGATCCATGGTGGTGTTTATACTACTAGAGGAAATTTGGCCAGGACATTTTGGGAACTTCCTGTACTGTTTTTGACAGGTGTCATGGGATCCTTTATACCTACCCAAGCAACCACCATCTCATGCAGATGGAGTCTTAGTTTAATGTCTCATCCGAAGGATGAATCACACTTGCATTTTTTCCCGACAGAGGAGGTATCTAGACTTATTGCAGAATACTTTGCTCTAAAAATTACTGAGTACATGAAATGTATTATCCTATCGGATATAAGTTTAACAAAGTCTTATTTTGACTATGTCACATCTCTTCCATTATGTAGTGCCATGCCTACTCCTAACAATTTCATGACAATATGTATCATATGCATAGTTCATGCTCTATGATACCTTAATGAATTGTGGACTACGCTCATGTTACACAAAGGAAATAAACACTCTATAGGAGTTGGTCTGCTTCTAGCAATGAAAATAATAGCAGCGTTAAACAAATCGATGATGTTCTAGCTGATGACGCAGTGAGATAAGATTTCAACAGAACAACATTCCTGGGATTCAAAAAAAGTTTCTTCAGTGCAGAAGCCTTGTGGTAAAAGTTCTCTGCATACCAGTAAGTCTTTTTGATTCTTAATCCTGTCAGTTTCCCCCCTTGCAGGGGCCTTAACACAGACAGCAGTCTTATGGGAAAAGTTGCATGCAAACATAGCAGTCCAGGGGAGTGGTTAATGCTAGTTAGTCATGTGCTCTGCCTAGAAATTTTTACAGTTCCAAGTAATCACTTGACCGAGTAAAATTTTATTCTAGAAAAAATTGAATACCCTCAAAAGATAGCGGTCACTCATTCATTTCCATGGGAGTATTTTGTGGTGCAGGAAAGTACAGTGCAGCCGTGGAGGTGTCCATGTGTATGGATATGTCAGGATATCTGTGTGTGTATATCTGTAAAGGCACGATATAGGCTGAATCTGTGCATGTGTGTGCATATATGTGTGTGTGTGTGTGTGTGTGTGTGTGTGTGTGTGTGTGTGTGTGTGTGTGTGTGTGTGTGTGTGTGTGTGTGTATGTTGTGTCTGTGTGTATGTGCATGCATGTGTGTGCGCGTGTGTGTGTATGTGTGTGTGTATGAATGTGTGTGCGTGTGTGTGCGTGTGTGTGCGTGTGTGTGTGTGTGTGTGTGTGTGTGTGTGTGTGTGTGTGTGTGTGTGTGTGTGTGTGTGTGTGCGTGTGTGTGTGTGTGTGTGTGTGTGTATACGCGTGCGTGTGTGAGTGTAGCCTTTGCTAGTACAATGCATGGGCTGCTAGGGAGAACACTAGTGTGACCAAGTCTTTTAGCACAGTGTTTTATTCAGAGACGTAGTAATAAACATCTAATAAGATATTTCTCTGTGTGGCTTTACCATGTCTCAGAATCTTAATTTCTCTCTGTTGCAGTGTCTGTTCTATCCAAATTCGTCAATTAGCACAGACAGAGACATTCTGTATATCCTGCCCCATGACATTTGACCCCCATGTGGTCACTCAGTGCTCATACATATAAAAAAAAATGAAAATATAATGTCAATAAGAAATTAACATATAAAACTGACATTTACATGCTCTGCATCTGTTAAATAACAGGAAAATTCTCTATACATCTATGCAAAAAGAACATAAAATTATATGATAAGCAGAGTTGTCTAACAGCTTCTAGTCATAGGTTATTAAACATTGGTTCCATGTATCTTCTCAGTTATAGCTTTGAATGGTGATAATGCCCAGTCATAATTGTAGAAATTGCTGATCTCTTAATAAGAAAAGTTAAAAGAAAATTCTTAAGTATATGCCCCATGGAGCTGCTGGGGTGAGTCATCAATTATTTTAGCAATACATTAAAGAAATGTATTCGTATTATTTTTACCTCACTGTTTCAAAGCAGTTCTGTTCCCAGAGAGTGGCAGATATCCTACATCTTGCCAATTCACAAAGTGGGAATGCTGGACCTTGTAGAAAAATTAGTGTCTAATAAGTTTGACCTTTACAGTTAGAAAAAGTTTTGACAGATGCCTAGAGTGCTTGTTCAAAATGGTATCATGTAGACAAAATCTCTAATCCCTTCCCAATAGGGTTTTATTCAGGACAGGTTAACTCTATTTGCTTTAACAGATTTCTGTGAACCTTTAAGCATGGTACTCAATTATATCTCATACTTGTATACCTGGATCAACCAAAAACATTTCATACATTGCTTCACATTAAAACAGTTAAAACTTTACATATGCTTGGTGTAAATCCTTGTATAATCAGATGTACTATAAGTTGGCAGATGAACAGATTTCAAAAAGTGATATGTGAGTTTGCAAGGCTCTGTGCTCACCACACAAAGCCCAGCTATGCCTTTCAAGGGTTTCAACTACATCAAAAGTCATCCAAGCTAAGATAAAAATATGCTCTTCATTTACTGTGATCACTACAGTTTTTGAGCATTTTTAAAGCATTTATTTATTTTTATGGCAAAAAATAATCATTTCCCAGTTTTGTTGGCTTTTCTAATTCAGTTTATCTCCAAGTTGCCTTACAGAAGGGCAAATTAGCCAAGAACTTAGTTGTTATTTATTTATTTTACATACTGTGTGGAGACCCATTTCCAGCGGAGACCTGGGGAGAACAGCTCCACATATAGCGAACTTATCAGTGCATTTCCATACAGTGCTTAATACAAAATATGCATACAGTAACACAACAATTTGCAGATACAGATTCAAAGCTCAGCAAAAAATTCCAGAATATTATACAATAAAACATTCCACAAGCAAAGATTTTGCAAGTAGTAGTTACACATGCCTGGTGAAAGGTTTGAGTTAATACAGATAATGTAATCTAAACAATATTTATATTAGTTTTTTTTAAGAGAAGAGTAGAGTAAAAGTGGAATTACTTAGCCTGGACTGTTACATGAGGATAACCATGAGTTAGCTAAGTGAGATTTGAGTAGTTTTTTTTTTTTTTTAAGTTATGGTTAAGGCTGGTTTTAATGGCAGGAGGAAGTACGTTCCAAGCTTTTGCTACATGTGAGGAATACAGAGAATCACCAGCACAGTTTGTAGATTTGGTAACCTGTAGGAGTGATTTATTACATGAACAGAGAGGTTGATTATTGGAACAGAGCTGAATAACATTAGAGAGGGCAGGTGTTTTATTAGACTGGTATAGTAGTTTATGAGCCATGGTTAACTGATTGTATGCTAACAGTTGTGGGAGTTCTAGCCAGCAATTTTTTTAATGTATAAAAGTGGTGAGTTCTCTATGATGACCATGCTACAAATGTTATGTTGTTATAGCATGTTTCTAATTTGCCTAAGTCAACCTTAAGATTGATCAGAATTGAGGAGGTATAAAGTAGTATTGATAGTAAGTGGGTTTTAGCTAAAGCTAATATTGTGGAAGCTATAAGAAATGTTGTGTTTCTGTAGAGAGTTCCCAGTTTTTTGTGTGTTTTCTTAATTATTTGTGCTAAGTGAAGGTCGAAACTCAGGTTATTATCTATTGTGATGCTAAGTAGCTTAGTTTGTAAGTCAGGTGTGATTTTTGTAAGGTTACTGGTGGTGATATGGAAAACAGGTGGAGGGTTAGGGGATATGGTAGGATGAAATCATGTTTGGTTTTTAGTTGTTTGGTAGTTGCTTGTTGCTTAATATGCACTTGAGAGCTACATTTGCTGTAATTTTACATTAAGAAATTGCATGATCATCCATCCTGTGGCAAAAGTATTTACCTGATTTTTTTTAGCTGGGACACACTCCACAAAATTCAAAGTGTGGTTGTTTGTTGGCTTGAGGGCATAGGAGTCAGTTTACCATGCTTTTTTCTCTGATATAAATCTGGTAAGTTTGTGAAGAGATGTTTACTGAGCAGCAGCTGTTAGAAGTGCCCTGTGGGAAACTGTAAATGTACCCCCAGTCTAGCCTCCATGTCCTGTATAGACAGAGGCTGTGAACAAGAAAAGTATTATCTTAACAACTCTCTATAAATCCCTTAGATATTTTCCAGCTAACTTGTACCCCACCATCATACAGACAACCATGATACTCAGGTCACAAATGGTTTGGGGTGTAAGGCTAGGCATGTAAGAGCCCTAGTGGTCATTAGCCTAGTAACAACCTATGAACCTATGGAAGGCTTATTATTCAAGGTAAGGCAGTGCTCCCTGTGGGACACCAATGGTGCTATCCTTTTAACATGCTTTTTCCACTATGTCCAGTGGTAGAGGTTGTTGGATTAGCATTTCCACAAACCTCACACACACTTGGCTTGTATCTAGTGCAATCTTAACAAAGATAAGTACTTTAAATTGATTTTTACACTTTTTGTAAGATATTCAAGAGTATTCCGGATGTGTTTATGAATTATTTATTGTTTCTGCCCTTTATCACTGTAAAGGGTCTTGCTTTTCTGTGGCCTTGCTGTTGGTATCTCTGTTTTGTTGTCATTTTAGTAGTCTGTGTTACTAATTAGTTTGTCCTGTTTAAGTTAACTTTGGCCAAACTATAGTGTGGTTTTACTTTAAGAAAGCACGGGACTGCTTTTCTAGTAGAAGTAAAAGGTGGGCTGATCTATCTGAGCTGGGGATCACAGGACAGCTTTAAGTGAAATTATTTGATTGGTCAAAGGGTTATTTTTGTTTAGTCAGTTTTATCTATATATACATTTGGCATACTTGCACAGTTCTTGGAACAGTTCCATAATGCTCACAAATACCTGAACTGTATCTAGTTCTTTAAATTGATTATAAGACATTTAAGAGTGATGCTGCTGTATTTCTGGATTATTTATTGTTGCTTTCTGCTTTTTGCCTCTGTAAAGAGCAATACTTTTCATGAACCTTGCTTCTGGTTTCTCTGCATTGTAATCATTTTAAAAATATACGTTTCAAGATAATCTGTGTGATGGAGCTGTTTGAATTCACTTTGGGATAACCCTAGTGCGGTTTTATATTAAGAAACCTGGAACTGGTTTTAAGTGGCAGTAAAAGGTGGGTTGATCTGGGGATCACATAGAAAATGTGTGAGAGTGGGTAATTGGTTAGACAGCTATGTTCTTTGTTTAGTCATATTTCTCTGCTTTGATCAACTTGTTATATTTGAATATTTCCTGGCTCATTCCACAGAACTCAGAAATACCTGGCTTTCACCTAGTGCAATCATAGGAATTAAATTGATTATTTACACTTTTTTAAAAATATTTAAAAGTACTTCTGCTGTATTTCTGAATTATTGATTGTATGTAGGGCGACCTGTAGATCGCACCCTGAATGGAAAATTAATGTTCTGTGGGGTTACAAAGGATGAAGACCATTTAGGAGAGAAGCTTGCATCAAGCAGAATGTATTCTGGGGGAAAAGCATGGCAGAAAGGTACAATTTCAACTCCAAATGAAGTTGTGGATGTGCAATTGGTTGTAGTGGGGGGGGGGGGGCTGATTTTGAAGTACAGGATTTGGAAGGGAGAAGTGAGGCAGATGCATGAACAGCCTGCATATAGAATGTCAGGCTGACAGGTGATGGCTGTTGAAGAAGGTATTGTGGAGGTGTAGACCAGTACATACCCAGAACTCAGAGTGAACAAACTTGTGAAATATAATTAAGTCTCACAAAGTAATGCAGTGAGTGAGGGAGGAAGGAAGATTACAGAGATTGGTTACCTTTAAAGAATTCAGTAATAAAATGGTGCTGGTCACTATGAAGCATTATGAACCAAGAGAGGAATAAATGATAGATGAGTGAAGTGATCTAGAGGAAGAAGTCAGCTAGGATGTGCCAAGAGAGGAGGAGTGGAGAAGGGAGGTGCCGAGAGATGCAATCAAGGCAGATGGAGAAGACCTCAGGAATTACCAGTTGGTTTATAAAAATATGGCAAGTCCTGAATCCTCATCTTGATATAGGTATGGCAGCAGACCCCAGTAAATGTGGACATTTGTGCAGTAGGTGGCCAGGGTAACTGGTGCTTTATGAGCCTGTTAATGTTATCTGTATGTTCTCCATGTGGGAAAAAAGTGAATGATTTGCAGTAGGAAGTAAAGTGGTGAGTGAAGAGGATGGAGGAGTATGAGTCTGTTTTGTGGAAAAGAATGAGGAAGAACAACATGAAGATGCTTACAGTAGTTAAAGAGAGTGAGGTAAAGCTTTCTATTTATGCAAGAAGGTGAAGGGACAAGAGCCCCTCACACAGACACAGTCGCAATACTTAATTATGCAAAGGTTGCCCCCCCACCCCCTCTCCCCCATATAGGCAAATGTTATTGGCAATGTAATTGAATAAAACATTTTTTGGTGCTGAACACGAAGTTTGAAAGTAATATAGGGGAAGAGGTCAAGACTCAGTGTGGACAAGTGATTGACATATACAACAGTGAATTCCATTCATAAATGTTTTCTCATTATGTTTCAAAAACCTTTGTTAAAATGTATAACTTTGATATGGGAAACAGTGCACATATTCAAAAATATTTACTTAAGTAGTTGAAACTTTAGATTTACATTATTATTATTATTATTATTATTATTATTATTATTATTATTGTTGTTATTATTATAAACTCGACCCCATATGTATACAACTTAAATAGTATGTGCAAGTAACAAGTTGTATTCAGAATGTTCTGCATTTCATTGAAAACTGTTCTAGTTTAATGATCTACATAGGTGAGCCTTATCAGCCCAAGCTAGGAGATTAAAATAGGAAGGTGTCTTGTGATGTATTTGTTTTAAATACTACTTGGAGCCTAGTATAGTTGCGGTCTACTTAAGTATATTAGTAGATTAAGGGATGCAGTCTATAGTATGAACAGGAGACATATTTTATGCATTATAGATAACTTATGGACTATTTAAATATGTTGTCACAGATTTGTCAGATTTGGCCAGGTCTGGTCTATAACGGCATGATCGCAGAGGCAAGCTAAAGAGCAAAGAAAGGTAACATAAAACACAAGGCAAGAAGTCGAACACGAAGGTAGAATTCAAGTAGGGAAAGACTGCAGATGGAAGAGGCAGGAACGGATGTGCCTGGAAATGAAAGCAGTCATCGGGAGGGGCAAAATGACTGGGAATAATATTCAAGTGTGTGTGTGTGTGTGTGTGTGTGTGTGTGTGTGTGTGTGTGTGTGTGTGTGTGTGTGTGTGTGTGTATGTGTGTTCTGAAGACCCTGTTCCTGAGTTCAGATAGTGAAGAAAGTATGCCACTGGAGTGCTGTGGGAGTTCAATAAGCCAATAAAGAGAGACTGTGTTTTCATTAAACTTCAGATGGAAGGACTGGATATATTATATTTACAGGAAACTAAGTTGTCCAATAGAGAGAAAAAGCAAGATGTAACAGAAAGATACAAAGAATGAGTAGACTGTGTCCAAGGAGAAGGCAGAAATGGTGTAAGGATATTAGTAAAAGTAGGAGAAAATTGCTGCTGGGACGAAAGTGCATCAGCTGAGAATGGTAGGTGGGTAGTATGCAGAAATCTATTTTGAAACCAGAATAGCAGTGATATGTTCATTTTACAGCCCAAACAGAGATAAAGAAGATGCAATGACTGGATATTCAGAGATGATAGAAAAAGCAAACAGAAAAATGAAAAAGTAATATGATAAGGAGTCTTTAATGTTGAGCTGGAGTTAAGATTGAATATGTTATTTGTGGAGGTGAATTCCAGTCTAAAATGTCAGAAGCTTTTAAGAAAATGTCTGAAAAGGATGGGTGAAAGTGTTAAACAGATGGAGTGAGAAATAGATGTGAGTCAGTTTATGTTGAGTAGACAGAAGGCAAAAAAAACAAGCGGATTGCACAGCATTTTTGGTGGATGGTGAAACTTTATGCAAACTGGAGACTGCACACTTATGCAAAATAAAGTTTTCAGATCACCCCTTAGTGTCTGTGCTGCAGAAGGAAGGGAGGGTAGGACTGCAGAGGTGGAGACAGAACAAAGGTCATCTACCATTTCAAAAGGAGGGTAGGACTGCAGAGGTGGAGATAGAACAAAGGTCATCTACCAGTTCAAAAGGAGGGTAGGACTGCAGAGGTGGAGATAGAACAAAGGTCATCTACCAGTTCACTCACTCTCTGGTCCTACTCTACAACCCCAGAGAGCTAAGCTTCACTGCTTCATTGCACTGATCATACATTTGCAATTCTTGCACCTAAAATACGGGAATCTCTCCTTCTTCATTTAAGAGACCTGCCCTCATTCTTCATATTTAAACTGCATTTCAAAACAGATCTCTTAAAACAAGCTCAGCATAAATGATTTCAGGCCAATAACATTTATTCCCGTGATGCTTCCTTTTTGGAGATTCTTCCACTCCCACACATTCACGATTGTCAAGCCCTTTAGCTTTTATTCTTGATTATAAATACTTTGCATATAGAATCAAATGCCATTCTCTTTATGAGCTGATTGCTAGACCTACTACTTATTTGTATCTACTATGTAAATACTATATAATTAACTCCTCTTTTCTTGATGGTCTATGTAATTCATTTTTTTACTTTTTCTAGGCAAAGGTGTAAAAAAACTGCATTCTGTTAAATTGTTTCTTGCTTTTACTTATGTCTATATTTTTTTCAGAGATTGCGATTGCTTTACTTAAGCTATGCCTAAAATCGGTTCACAGACATCATTGCACAACCCCAGTAAATAAGCCTAAAGTAAATAAAATAATTTAATTCCGTCATTTTCAGCATTTGAAAACCGCAAATCTTTTGTAAAATATTGTCATGCATCAACCACCTCTATATCCATGGCACTGTCCAGTATTATGTTGACCCCATTTTCTTGTTTGCAGGATGTAAAGCAGAGTTCAGAACTATTCAGCTTTGCAAGTTTTTTTGGGGTGGCAGTGGGGGGTTCAATGGGAGGGCATATTTTTAGCTCTTTAAAATATGCCAAGCCCTTGCTTCTCTTCTAAGGGTTTTTAAATCCATTGGTACTTACCAAATGAAAATACATCACCTATTCAACACTAATAGACAGCGGGGCAATTTTATAAATCCTACATGTTTTCTTTTTCTGTGTAGGCATCACACTGTGATGCTTACATGGATGCGAACATATTAAGATTCAGTAAGCGCTGCTTAGTGGTGCGTACACACATTCAAACACAGAAAATTCCATAGCATGCAAATCGCCTCATAAGCAGGTGAATCTCTTGCAAATGAGGCAGGTAGCGTGATCCAATAAGCAGAACGGTACCTGTTCAGAACCCGTGTCAGTGTCCAAAGTGTACGCCAAAAAATTCTGCGTACAGGAGTCTAGACAGTCAAACAGGGTGCAAAACTACAGGAATGTGGGCATAAATCCCCTGAAAATGTAATACCACATACACATATGAGCAAAACTATTATTTTGTATGTCAGAAAGATTAAAAGGAATAAGTTAAATTAATAATTTTTTTAACAATCTCAGCATGTTTATGCTACATGTCACAGTGCACAAACATGTTTAATAGAAAAATAAAAATAAAAAAATATGAAAAAAAATAATTTTATACTATGTGACAGAAATGTATTATAGGACCTTGCATAGATTCCTTACAATGGTGCATTGCTGCTGTTGCTGAGGTGATAGGGCTATGAAGCACGTAGTTTCCAGGCTGTCAGCATGGATATGTATGCAAATGAGGTGGAGTTATTGAGTAGCAGAAAGGAGTAATCGTGTCCACATATCCCCTTTGTGTAGGCTCTTAGCCCATGTTGATGTTTACACAGGATGTGGCTGACATCAGGGAGGTGTGTCCTATCACTTCTAAGCTCTTTTAAGCTTTGGTGCATGTGTTTGCATGGTGTACTGCCTGGCTGAGTGTATTCTTAAAACCAGATGTATTCAACAAGAAATTTTGACCTTTGTATAAGCTAAGCTGTGTGGCATGGCACTGTGAGTGGTGTCACACACTGAAATAGTGTCATTAAATGATGTTAATTATATTGTAGGCAGGTGGAGTGCATCATCGTTAGACAATCATACATTCTGCACCTACAGCAGAGCTGTATAAAGTATGCATACACCCTACATTCTTATTTTCCCCCAACACTCTGGACCATTGGAGTACAGACTTGGGAATTTTAATTGTGATAATTCTAGGGGCTACTGCAGGTCTGCTACATCTGCATATGTTAGATGCTGAAGTCAATGCTGCTGGTGCTGCTGACAGTAGGCCTAGGCAGAGAAGGAGAAGAATTTTGAGGCCCAGGGTAACCTTCCAGGAGCTACATGAGCTGGAGATTGTAGAGCACTACAGTGTGGACAGGGACATACTACAAGAACTGACTGAGCTCTGCCACCCTCAGCTCATTCCCAGAGCCAACAAAAGGGAACCCATCCCAGTGGAAACAAAGGTATGTGTAGCCATTAAGATACTAGCTACAGATACTTTCCAAAGACCAAGTGGGGACATGATGGGAGTCTCACAGTCATCTGCATTCAGGATGTTCCACCAGTTCCTGGATGTCATGCTACCACATGCCAGTGAGCACATATCTTTTCTCCTCACTGCTGCTGATGTGAGAGCCAGCAATATGCAAGACTTCTATCATGTAGCACACTACCCTGAAGTATGGGTGCCATAGATTGCAATCATGTACACAGCCAGGCACTACCCAGTGAGTAGGGCAGAATCTACATCAACAGCAAGGGCTACCACTCTATCACCTGCCAGGTCATGTGCAAAGCCCAGGGCATTATCATAAATGTGTATGCTGGCAGCCCTGGCAGTTATCACTGCTCCCATATCTGGCATGCATCACAGCTGTACCAGATGCTTGCTGGGAGGGGCATCCCACATGGCCATTTGCTGAGGGATGCTGGCTATGCCCAGGAACCATGGATGATGACACCCATCAGAAATTCACATACACCCACAGAAGAATGTCATAATGAGCCATACGCACAAACTGAGAACATCATAGAGCATGTGTTTGGGCTTCTGTAGTCACAGTTCCAGTGCCTAGATATATCTGGTGGAGTGCTGCAGTACCCTCCAGCCACATGTGCACATATGCTCAAATTATTTGCTATGCTACACAATCTGATCATGCAGAAACACCTGCAGCAGGATCAGCAAAGGGAAGGGATACTCAGTCCCCCACCAGTGCCTAGGTCACCACGGCCACAGTCACAAGAGGAATCAGCTGATGTCCCTGTAGGAAGACATAGTCATGGTCAGAATGCCCTAGCTTTGGCTAAGAGATAAAGCATAGCACATTCACTGACAGCCCAGGGACCTAGGGACTGACAACTTACTCTTATTCACATACATATATTAAAATTGATGCCAGGCAATCCACACAACCTGTACCTATCCATGTATTGGCTGTGTACTGCTTGGATCAGATAGAGTCAGCCCTGAACTGCAGTTCTGTCAACTGCTGGATTCGTAAGGTAAGTCTTTAGCCTACACAGTACTTGTAAGGATTAGTATGATATGGTAGTATTGTATGTATGGATCTGCTACATTTATGCAAGTTAATATAGTGGGCTATTTGGACAGAAGTAACATCTGCATGGAACTACAGATACCCAGTCCACTGTCCCATGACCTTTAATATTCATAAGCCTCATGCATGGAATATTCACTACATGAGTCAAGGGAGATGTTAAATAGCCGGGTACATGATATTTGGACTACTGTGTATCCCAGCAGAACATGTGGTGTTGTTCCCCCACCCCCAACACAACAGTGTTCCCATATAACTGTTTTAACAGTAACTCATCAATGGTATATCAGCAGTCCAGGCAATCTCAGGGCAGTAACATAGAAACAGAGGATACACTGTGTATATGGTGTTTTACTAAGCAATATTAAAGCAAAACCAGACAATATAATATGAAATTAAGTGGCTGTGCCCCCCCACACCTCCCCTAACTATATATTCTAACTCCAGGGTTGCGCTACAGTGGGGAAGGGGGCATATCCCATTTACTTGCCAATAATACTTGTTGGTCAAATGAAGTGTCGGTCAAATGAAATTTCGATCATTTGGTTTCGGGCAAATGGATGTCGGGCAATCGGAAGTTAGGGCAAATGAAGTAGACCCATATATATATATATATATATATATATATATATATACACACACACACACACACACACACACACACACACACACACACACACACACACACACACACACACACACACACACACACATCCATATATAACATACTCTATATATTTGGAGGTGACAGAGTTTGCAGGTTTGTCAATGTACATTTGAAGTGAGCCAGTGTGCAAATTCTTGGTAACTGTTTAAAGACAAGTTTTAATTTATTATGTCACAAATGGATGCAGTTTGTGTAGGGCACGTAAATATTGGTAGAGGAACTATGAAGCATATTACTATGCTGTTGGCACTGATTGTGTATTTTAGGTGGTGGTGGGGTGACAAAGTGGTTTGCAGTCTCGAGACAAGTAGACCTAGTACTAAATGTTACAGCTTATGGCTTCATCTCCAGCTTTGCATGTTGGGAGAAATGAAGAAGTCATTCAGTGGGGTCATTGTTGGCAGGCTGTCTTGGACATCAGTGTCTGACTTTGTCTTAATTGCTTAGTTAATGAAAACCTGAGCTTATTTTTCTCTATGTGCTGGAAATTGCTTACATATTTAACTGCAGTATCCTAGAATGGGATATTTGCTGTATTTATCAGGGCAGGCTAGCAAAAACACATTAATGAATGTATACAAGCAGAGTGAAAAATGAATGTTATAGTACATGAGAGTATAACATCATAACACTAGATGTATATTGTTGGTAGCACATATTAATCATATATAGAAGTGGCTTGAAGGTGAGGAAGCTGCTGATTATTGGGTACATTGCATGCTGATTGCACAGGAAGTGAAAATTGGTGAGTGTGTTTTGCTGATGCAACCTCAAAATAAGAATATAGAGCAAATGCTACATCTGCATATTTCACAATTTTCATACATTGAATTGTTTTGATTTAGTGTGTCACAGAAGGGTCTGGCAGAGACTTTTGTGGTACTGTCTTGCTTGAACTTCCCCTGGTCTTATGTATTCCTTTTGTGCTCTCCTGCCAAGTGATGGTGTATGTCAGGCTTGAATGTGTACAATGCTTGTGTTTCTGTGAAGAATGGGACAGTTTCTTTATGAAAATCATGAGCATCACTTGAATGGAAATTTTGCAGATGCCTATATACTTAGTATGTGTCAGTGTCTGGGGCCATATTTTAATTGTCTGTTCTTCAGTTTGTGTTTGAAAGTTGATATCCCACAATCCCATTGGAGTGGGTGGGGTTACATACTTATGTATGCAAATGTTATGGTAATCAGCGTATAGATTTGTACCTATTTTTCATGGGCCTTTGTCCAGATTTTTGATGTTTCTAGGTTGTGAGGTATGATGAACACAAATAATATTTTCCAATAAACTGGGGAGACACACACTTGAAAAAAATATGTGACTCATGCCTTTATTGGGAACAAAAAAACTATAAGGAATTAGCAAGAGATACCATGTAGTGGCCAGGGATGTCACTTCAAACGAAGCACATTACTATGGACTTGTGCCACCTGTAATGTGTACATAATAACCCAAAAAAAGAGCGGGAAGAAAACTGAGTATGAAAAAGGAAACACACCTTTGACAAGCACAACAAAAGAAGAGAATGTATAAACATCTAAAAAATACAAGAAAGCTCCTGGCACTACAAGCAATTAAGATAAGTTATCTGATGATAAATAGTTTATGTGATCACAAAATGTTTGTTAAGATTCATGTCTCTATCTTTACTCAGAAGGCAAATCTCTTGACATGCATTTCGTGAATCACATAAATTGCTTATGACCAGATGCCTGATTATGATTATCTGCACAGACCTTTACACTGCACAATGTACAATGTGTTCCATCTAAGAGTCTTACTTATTATGTCGAGACACGCTCCCTGCTCGTGTGCTCTCAGTCTTATACTCATCAGGCACTTACATTCACCAGACACTTGCACAAGACTTACCAATTGATCATAAGCAATTTCTTTTACATGTGCCAGAAATGATTGTCAATATGTGTCTCTCTTGCTTGGCTTACAATGTGAATGTTTTATATCCATTTCATGGACACATAATAAAGTGTTTATGATCAGAAAACTCATTTTAATTCTCTGTTCAAGGTTCTTCTAACTCTGCTCTCAGTGTTTCTCATGCATCACCAGTTACAAGAATGAACTTTACCTCTCAAATTTTCAAAACCATAGCAGGGGCCACCAAAAATCATAGAAGAGAGTCCAAAATCATAGCTCTTAAAATTGGCGCATGCACAAATTTGCTGCTATGGGTAGTGGAGGCACAAATGTTAAGTCTGCACTCTTGCCAGCTGCAACCTACAAAATTAGGTTGCTTCCTTGTGGTGGTAAGAGATGTACACCTGCAAGGTTGTATGGGAAAATGCATGCATTTTGCACTCTAAAAAATATGCATGCCTGCTTTCTTGGCTTGATATATGTACGTATTGCAATTGGAACCATAGTTTAGCAAGTTAAATTAGTATAAAGATTGCATGTTTTTATTTGTCCAATACTTAGTTGTGAAACTTTCAGAAACACATACATTTTTGTTGAATTTAAATGAAGAAAACACAGCGGAGACATCTCAGCCAAAAATGAATGAAAGTTTCAAGTACTTCTAAGTTACTAACAGACTAAAATGTTTTTGTGCTTTTGGGGAATTTAATGTGATACCTTCCTATTCCCCAATGAGTTTGGTTATTTTAGTACCGTATGATATATAGATCCAGCATACCTCCCAACTGTACAGAGTTTCATAGACTGTCCAGATTTTTGCCTCATAATTTTGTTATTCTATCAATTTTCTAAGTTTGCAAGAACAATATTTAAAATGTATCCCTACTGTTGGCCTTTGTCCCCCTATTATTTAACGCTTTGTTCACATTTCTTGCACTAAGAGGTTGAGAGGTATGAGATCGAGCTATACTAACATTCTAAAAGTGTGCTGCCTGACAAAGACATTCTCTCTCTTTTTTTTTTTTTGTTGGACAAAGTGCGTCACTTTTTTTTCCACAGACCTGCAGCCTTCCTGCTAATTGTGACATTATAGAAACTTTGCTACAACCTCATTATTGACTTTGCATCTCAGATATTTGCTTGTGATCAAATGAATGAACAAATACATAAATAATGCCCTGAAAAATGAATCTCACTTCATTTCAGTTAGAATCATGTTGTGTAGACCCTTCCCACGTTCTTAGCTCAAAAATCAGAGGTAGACTCAGAATCGTTAACAGATTTTAAATATTGCTCTTATATACTTAGAAAGTTGCTGGAATAACAGGCTTTGCAGTAGCAAGCTTTTTCTGAAGAATGTAAAGTCTGAAACTCACATGCCTGTCATTATTACCTAAAAGCAATCCATAACAGTTTGCTAGGAAATTACAAATTTTATGAGAAAGAGACTAAAATACATTTAAAATTCTAAAGGATACAGTGTTTGAAACTCAAATGTCTGTCAATATTTAATTACCTCAATTCACAATAATTTGCCAGAAAACCACACATTTCCTATAAGGAGCAGGCTAAAAATATGAGGCAAATTTGGATATGATTGAGAGCTATGCCTTCTATGTAAACACACACACACACACACGCACACACACACACACACACACACACACACACACACACACACACACACACACACAAAACACAGATGTGACCATCAGTTACATCCAATTGCATGACTGTATACACATCAGATGTCTGAGGAAGATCAAGTGAATGATTATATACATAATAATGGCTCATAAAGAATCTCAGATCTCCTTTGTCAGTCTCATACAATGCAATTCATTGTAAATGCACTTTGGCCTATCAACTTCTAAGCTCTAGCATCAAAAACAAATTCCAAAATCACCAACATATTTTAAATATTGTTGTTATTACTTAGAAAGTTGTTAAACACGTTTTGCATCAGCAAGCATTTTCTAAAGGATAGAAAGATTTTAACTCAAAAGCCTCTCTTTATTTAATGATTGCAATCCACAACAATGTATGAGAAAACCATACTTTTTATGAAGAATAGACCAAAATATCTTTCAGTGTTTTTGCTCAAAAATTTCTGGACAAAGTCAAACAGTGGGAAGACAAAAGCCCAGTTAAAAAATGTTATTTTATCTGCTCATTAAGTGGGTACACACAGTGAAGAAGTGTCCCTTTTCTGGGATGATCAGGGAGCATTGTCCTGTTAAATGACTTGCATAAAGTCACACATTAGGAAAATGGAGGTAGACAGAATCAAACCCAGCACCTCTGATGAAAGAAAGCATTTTATGAAAGCTCAGAATCTTAACCTTTTATGCTAACTTCCAGACAACTGCAGTTTACATTGCATCTACATGCATTTTCTGAGCAATTAGAACTCTTTAGAGTGGCATCATTGCCTTACAGAAATCCTTAGTGCCTACCAGAAAATAACTAATTTAATAAGGACTAGGCAAAAATATGAGGCAAAATCAGAAATGTCCTGCAAAATCAGGGACAGATGAGAGGTAGAGATGTATGGATTTCATTTCAAAAAAGTTATTATTTGTGTTGCATACAAGCAGTTCTTATAATACTGTTGAAGATCTCAGATCTCTAACAGTGACATTGATGTTCAGTCAGTGTCAGGTGTATAAATTACAACCAGACCTAATAGATAATACAAAGCTCCTAATAGCCTCCAACCAATCGCAAGTCTGGGAGAAAATTACAAAACAAACTGTTGTCTGTATCAGCTTAGCAGCAACACCAGTGTGAGTTTGTAAATGACTTTTGCTCACATTACCTGTGAGCAGGAAAGGAAAAGTCCCCTGTTGCAGATGTTAACATTTACAGTATCAGCAAAATGGAGCATTTCCTCTCTAACTCTTAGCTAATCCAGGCAATGGGATACAGGTTATTAAACTACTATGGTCCCAGGCAAACTGAGTAGTTTGGTCTACATCATTACTTTCCCATGCATCAGTCACACTGCCATAGTTATATTACAATAAGAACAATTTTAATAAAGCCTTGCATACATCCATAAGCTTGCATCTTGTTAAATCAGAGCTATCAACTCACTCTTTACCATTGGAATACTACTCATTCACAAGTAAGTAGTGCTCTACCATTCTGTTGTCTAAATGGTGCTCCCTGACTATAGATAGCTATTGATACTGCATACGTTTGTTTAATATCCAATGACCCCTTAGAGACTACAACAACAGTATAATTTTTTAAACCTTGACTTCCACTTGTCTTCCTCCTTTTCTTATGCTTATCATTAGAATCTACAGTTTTCTCCCTCACTATCATTAATTATGCAATTATGCCTTTTACTACATTTGGTGAAATCAAAACCTTCTATATTATAGGTGGGACTTGTCTGATTACACAGTCTTTCTATCATTTGTCTGGATGATTGAGCATATTATACACATATTTTAATGTAATTGAAGGTGGGGGGGTCATAATTTATGAAGGCATGGGGGTCCTCTCTAATATTCATTTGGTAAGATGGAGGCAGCGATTGCTAGAGCAACATCTTGAGTCAACACACAGCATGTTTGAGTACACTTGTTCACAGTATCTATGAATACCTGTTTCTCGTTTTATTTTTCATTTTAATTTAGAGATTACTCATTAATTCTAGTGTTTTCTAGGGAGTCGTTCTCTCCTTGAGTATAAAGTATTAGCCAGTTATGTCGTCTCACTACAGGTTTATCATCCTTTAATGACAGAACACAATGAAAGCATATGCTGTTATTGTGCACACATTTTAATAAGAACTGCCCGCAATTTCTACTGTACCTAAAAAATATCTAATAAATCTGCATGTCAAAATACTGCAAAGGTAGACTTGAAACAATAGTGTGTGTGTGTGTGGGGGGGGGGGGGTGCATTAGCTTTTTGACTACTTGTTGAAGAAGGCAAATTATTGAACAAGGAAATAAACGGGCATGTTGGACAACTCAGATTTGTGGGTGGAGGTATAAAAGACACATTCAAGTTGTTGAAATCTACACATGAAACAAAGCATGTAGGAGAAAGCTTTAAGCTCTATATGGGTACAGACAGGCAGAACAAAAGCATTCATACCTAAGTACTTGCTAGACTCCAAAGAATCACCTCCTTGTCATTCAATTTAGTAATCTCTCAGAATTTACTGCACCATTTCTCCTACGTTTGTAATAGGCAAGCTGACATACATTTCTAGAATGCTATGCTAGCAGAATGTGCTGTGAAAGAGAACTGACATTAATAAAATATCTGCCCATTCTTAGATGACTCAGAAGCCTGTACATAATTTTTAACTAGGGATTTTGTAACATTCTTTATAAACATTGCGGTATGTTAAATATGTATGAAATTTGCAGTATGCATGTACGAGCTCTAAATGTATATACTCTATATGATTCAACAACATGTTGATGAAAGCAAGCAAAACTAAGTGGTCTTGTTCAAGAGATGCCTAGTCAAATTTACATACAGTTACACAAGCAAGCAATGTATAGTATGTCAGTCATGAACCTTGGCTATTGAGATGCAATAGTATTATATAGTGCACCTCAACATAAATGGCATTGCATAGAAACCCTTTACAGCCAAATCTCCCAGCATAACTGCTCAAAGAAAATATTATTTTCACATCAGAAAAGCAATAAAGACCACATTTCTCCAACTTGACTAAGGCATTTACATTTCATTTTTAGCTCAGAATATGAAGAAGCTGAGAATTGTTATCTGTCAAAATTCACTACAGATCTCTTTAAAGTTCTAAATGCAGCAAGAACATCTATTTAGCTGCTGTGCCTCACATTATTTTATGCCAGAGTAGCAAGATATGGCAACGTGTGAATCTAATTTCCCACAGTTCTGCAATATTAAAGGATTACTGAGAAAAGAATGACCTAGAGTTTTGTAACATATATAGTCAAAGTATGAAGCACTAGCAAGACACTAGAGAATCATCCTGTATAAAATTCATGTTTTGCGAGGAACAGCCAATTGCCTGGTGCATTATATCCTGGTTGTTCTTCACTGACAAATAAGGTTCTAGCTATAATAGGCACAGTTCAGTCTTTGTCAGTTTGATACAAGATTCATGCAATATTTACCTCTCTGATATATTGTATTGCCTTAAAAGAAATCCACAGAAACTGGCATAATGCATAATTTGTTTATTGGAATCCCAGGTGGCTGTTTGTTAATACTCAGTGTGGTTAAGGAATAATTATGGGTACTTTTCTGTTATCAGGGCAACACTGTCAATGAGCTGTTTGGCTTTTCTCTTTCTGTTTTAAGGCCAACATCAGAAAAGAACATGTTTTTTTGTTGCCTATAACATGGAAATTAGTACTGATACTCTTATTTTCCCTAAATTATTTCTGAGTAACTTTTCTGTGATCACAGCAACACTCGTAATGACCGCTTTTGGTTTTAAGCCTGACATTGGAAAAGAACGTTTTTTTTTTTTTTTTGGGATGGAAAGCAGAAATCGAAAGTTATATAATAATTGTTCTTCCTGTTATCGACTCCACATCAAAAAAGAACTGAGTTGTGTAAAAAGCCAAATTGTGTTTCTTTTGTAAAAAGCCAAATTGTGTTTCTTTTTATTACTTGGAAAGCAAGTTATTTACGTTGTCACGGCAATGCTTTCCAACTTGTAGCTGACCCTGTAAATGAACCGCGATGCTAAATAACACCTGTTTTCACACTGAAAACTAAAGAGCACCTCAAGTCTGACAAAATAATAATAAACAGAATGAGTACTTCACATTTACTTCATTTCCAGTACTGACAAACATGGTCATTTAGGATGCCGCGGCAACACTATCTAAGTCGCCGAAGTCAGTGTAAGAAAACTGCTTATATTGGTAACAGCTGTTTTCTGAATTAAAACGTAAAGCACATCAAGTCATTACAGCTGTGTGAGGCTGTAAAGCACAGGAGGGGAGGTTGGCACAATGGTTACTGTGTTTAGGTTACAGACAAAGTGCAAGGTTTGATTCTCACATGGGATAATTAGCTAAGTTTAAAATGTCCCACAAGGGCAGTTAGCTTAGTACTAACCAATGAACCAGTGTCACATGCCAAATACAGATTACTCTACTTTTTCATAAAAGGAAGGCAATATTAAACTTCTTAAAATTAGATCAACTCTTCTTACAAGTCAGTGTGTGTTAACGTTGAAGTTGAAACTGTTGCCCTGTTAACAGAAAAGTACCTAATCCTGTTTCAAAAAAGTAACTTACACCATTGAATTATGTTGCTTTTCTGTTATCAAGTAGTTGGGATGCATCAACACTGTAAACTAAATGAGACAGTTTCAACTTGTTTTAAAGCAGGTGAACTCCATCTGCTTCAAGATAGGTTTTCCTGCAGAGCCTTAGTGGCGTTTTTTTCTGATGTCCTACTGATTAATGACTCTGTTTCACTTTGTGTCATTAACATGGAACATTTTTTTATTGATTTGTTTATTAATCCCTGCTCTGAAACCAGTAAATCTGAAATAACCAGCTCAACATAGCCATACACCCAGAGCATATATCATTAACATATAGAACAATTCAAAAAATTAAATGCAGTGTAACCGCTAAATACAGGTTTAAAAATATGGCAGCGTTTCCATACTGCAAACTCACAGAATGTCTATAATGCAAGATAAACAAATTGAAGTGTGTCTCTCCATCATAATAACTATATACATCTTATGAACCCGGCAGCTTTCCGACAGCTCACCTCACGGCACTTTCATTGCAGACAAATCCCTCTCATATTAGAACACAGCAGGGTTTTCCACAAGAGCTTGTTCCTCACTCCTCTCTCCAGTTATCTATCCTTATACTTCCACTAGCAAAAGTAGGGGGATGACTTCAAGTCCATGAACTGCCCACCAGACTGCCTAGTAGCCTGTTTCCCCTTTTCCACCCCCAAAGATTGTCCTCCATCAATCCCCAATAATCACTGACCTTTTTCAAAAAGCAAAGACAAAAAGCATATTAAAAAGGTTGAAACCAATATCACTAAGATGGATACCATGCAGCCTGCAACAAATATTATCCTTATCTGCAAAATCTCAATGATATACCATCAAATAACTGATAAATGATGCTGCACTAACTACCCTATGATTGCTAGAATCCTTCCACCGTCAGTAGCAGAATTACTTATCACCCTATCTGCAAAAAAAATGTCTTAACACAATCACCCACCAAGCGACCGATGCTCCTTAATTTTTTTTTTGCTCTACTAATAAATCCTTAGTAATGGAAGATAACTTCCAAATCTGTGCTCAAATCATTACCCTCCAGATGAATCAAAATAGCTTTAGCATTAATTAGATCTCCAAAAGAATTTAAATGCAGTAATAACTCTATATATAACATACATCTGACACCCTTCCAGGTCACATCCCACACTACTACATCAAGTCCTGAAAACCTTCCACCAGGCCTGATTGAAGTTCTCCTAGCCACCCAATACACAAAGGAATAACCAATAATGAGTATCTTCCCTGGTCTTACAAGGAATAAGAAAAACACATATCAGCAACATTTCATAAGACCCTACTCTTACCTTAAGAAAACATTTATGCTCCAGAAACATATCTATATTTTTTATTTTTTTCTCCTGTGTCCTTTAGTATTGCCAGTCAAGCCCCAGTGCCCCATCTTTGCTGGGTCTACCAGCTAACTCCTCAAGTCCCATGGACTTTTATCCAGTATTGTTGGGGATGGTCATGGAATCTTAAGCTTCTGGGGCTTGACATGCCAAAGCATCTGTCCGGGGGGGGGGGGGTGTTCATATAAGACACATCCATTTCCCCCTTATTTTGTGCTCATGTGGTACAGCCTGGGTACCCTGCTATGTGAGCAAGCAGTGTATTGTCCCATCTCCACAGCAGTTTAGCCATGTCCACTTTCCACTCTTCAGCCATTCTTCTTTTTCGTGACATCCCTGGCTTCCACTAAAGATTGCCGCCCGTGCACCACCCTTGCCCAGAATATGCATGTCCATCCTTTCCCCTATAGTTCAGTCAGTCAGCCAACCAAGCCGATAATCAAACCAAGGCTGACTGAGTCATAGTCAGGGATTTATCCCTCAGTACAACTGTAGAGGCTGGATCTATGTTTTCTTTTAACAAACTCAGTAGATTTATCCTCAATAACCAAATCAGATATTCTAACCATACTAAAGGAATGCAAAGAATGTTTCTTACAAATAATACCTTAAGTAAAGAATGTTATTTTTAAATCTACATTAAACTGATTCAATAACACTGGCTTACCATTTTTAAAGTGAAAAAGTAGCTTGGTGGAATAGTCCCAGTAATTCTATTCAACAAGCCAAACCACATCACCAGACGTATCAACAGTTCAACCCTCCACTGTAAAATCACTTGCTGCTCCCCTGCCTACTTTGACCATTTTAGATATTGCAAGCAAATCCAGAAAAATTTTATCAATTAAACAAATGTCCACCCTTCTTAAGCTACATAAACCTCACTAATGATAAATGCACCATAGTAAAAGAATAACAACAGTGTTGCTCATAACACATAGATCTCTCTGATACCAAAAACTAGATGGAATTCTTTTGAAGCGATCTTCAATAGGTGTTGGCTGATAGGAATTCTGTCATCTACTGCAGGGACTTAAACTCTCTTCCACCCATTTAACATCCTAACATATCTCCAATAGCTAGACATATTAGCAGTGCATGATCATCTGGCAGTAGCCTCTAATGCCACCAAATGCACTCTCTTCATTCTCAGGGATAGAACCTTACCCCATTTAATCACCACATTCTATGAGACCAAGGTAATGGACTATACCATATCCTGAAAAGATAGTCTACCTACAAATTCCCTGAAGGATGACAGCACTATCCTATGTGATTTCTTGGTTGGTTTAGACCAAGATTATTAGATCAAACAATTAGTCTCCCAGTCTTCCAGACCTCCTCTAATACTGCCTCTGGAAGCTTTTCTACTTCTGTGGTCAATGCCCAAAACTTGAAAAACTGAAAGCAGGATAATCTATCAGCTGTGGCATTTTGTCTCCCCAAAACATGATTGGTAAAAAATGGACATTAATTCTCAGAGAATGTAGCAAAAAATTCCTTATCAACAACTGCAATGTCTCACCTATTGCTGACTTTTTACCCAATTCTTTTAGAACTGCATCATTGTTTCAGTGAAAAACTACCTTCTTATTAGCCAAATTATCCTTCCACATGACCATAGCTATCCAAACTGGCATTAACTCCAGAAATGCAATGTCTCACCTTACCTCAGACCAGCTCAAAAGTCACTTCAAGGAAAAGCATTTTTCTGTAACATAGATCCTCATACCCAATCCTCCAGATGCATCCCTCTATACTGTAAATCACTGGATGACAATAAATCTTCCTGTCACATGGCTACACCATTGAAACCCACAAAAAATCTGATTCCAAATCACAAACACCTGTCTGACAGTCTTGGGCAACCTAACCCAGGGATACTTAATATCCTTGCCCCTCAAGAGGTTTACCAGAGATCTGGTAAATGTTCTGCCTAGTAAAACCAATGAAATTCAACACCAGATCTCACACACCATAAATATAACTCTTTAATATACCAAGCAAATACCAAACAAAGCTTTAAGGAAAAATCCCTTCTTCAGTGTTTAAATACATCAAATTCAGCCATCCAATTTAAATCCATCACACAATAACAGCATAACACTCAACCACAAGCAAGAAACTAATAAAAACTCAAAAAAGCAGTGACCAGGACATTGTGTCACCACTACAAAAACAAAGTCAAGAAATAATCCACACTGTAGTATGCAGAGACCATCAATGACAACACATTAAAAGCAGGATGCATTTAATAATACATGACTTAATAATCCACAACTGAGCCCTTTTGTCCCAAAGACATATACAGGACTATAGTATTAGTAAAACACCATCCCCAAGAACACTAAAATGTCTAAACCAAAACAAAATAATATAAGAAATAATATAAACTACTGGAAAATTATAAAATATAAAAAGAATAGTGCAACTGAAAATGTAAAAAATACAAAATATGACCAGCAATACATATAATTATTCCTAGCAGGTAAGTGCTTTTAAGTTCAATAGACTACTAATGGAAATAGAGTCATTAAGCCCCTTTGGACCCATCGCATTAGTTTTCAAATGCCATTCAACTTCTTTTACTATAAGACTGATCTTTAAGGGTCCCCTTCTCAAATCATTGTTAAGGACATCTACAATGAAAAAAAAACAAATGTATGTCCTTCCTTATTCTGATCCAGAGAGTATAAGGCATATTTTATTTAACAACTGGAAGATTTCTGATTTAGGTGGCATGGATATGGATAAGATTGGAAGGGTTCCCAAAGTGATTTTTAGAAGGAATTAGAACATTAAGAAATTTGTAGAACAGAGTAGCATATTTAGGACATCCACAACACATGTTAGAGGAATGTCCAGATGTGGGCATTGTTCCCAGTGTTCCTCTATTTTGGAAGGTAAATATATCTGGTTAAATGGGGTTGGTACTATTAAATTCCCCAGAAAATGTAATTGTGAAACAAAATGGTGGTGTATATGGCCTTATGTTTGATGTGTAGCCAGTGGTGGCTGGTGACTTCAAATCAAAGGGGAGGGGCTGCAGGAGACAGCGGAATGGGTGGGGCCAGTAGGAAGAGGTGTGGCCATCCAGAACGGGGGTGGGGTTATGCTCAAAACCACAAAAACTGGGACTTTAATTAAATAAGCTGTCCTGGGTACCAAACTATCATTATGAGAGTCCAATCAAGACAAAATGAAGTGGGGAAGGAAAAAATATTCCAATGCATTGGCTACATGACAGCTTACTTAATATCTAGATGGAAACAAAAAGTTTGTGAGGCATGAACAAATAAATTACTTTTTAAATACATTACTGGAATACCAGTCAAAATCAAGTATAAAAAAACAAGCAGCACTCAACTCAAACCACTCCACTTCTGCTTGCACTGCAGTTCTAATTACAATTTATATTCAGCTTTATAAATGTAACATGCAGCCAACAGCATGCATTTTCTGAATAATAAGAAGTATAAATCAACAGTATAAAAATATAAGAGAAAACCAGAACATTCTGCAAAATCAAGGACAGATGAAAAGCCACTGTACTTGTGTCTACCTTGGATGGGGGATACTCTGTCTGCACACTTACACTGCATAACTGCTCCTTGCCTTGTTAGGACACATCCAAAATCACTACATGGGAGGAGGGTACAACAAGTATGCCACAATTTGAAATGTCTCTGGCTGACAGTGATGGCCTGACACATTTGTCATACTCTCAACCTCAGAGCAAGAAATCTGGACAAAGACAAAAATAAAAGGGGGACAAAGGCTCAATAAGGACAATTTTAAATATTGATCTTACAAACTTAGAAAGTTAATAAAATAGTAGGTCTTGCATGAATTTTCTGAAGGGTATGAAATCTAAAACTCAAATGTCTGTCATTATTTTCGAACTTCAATATTTAATGATTTGCCACTAATTTGCCAGAAAAACATAATTTTATGAAAAATGGACCAAAAATGTGATGTGAAAATTTATACACACACACACACACACACACACACACACACACACACACACACACACACACACACACACACACACACACACACACACACACACACACACACACACACACACACACACACACACAAACACACACACTGAAGAATCAAGCCAGAGAAAGACACTGGAAATTTTGTTTCCAGAGTCTCCTTGTATGACAGAAAGCCAGACCATTTAAGAAGAAAACATTCTAATACTAAGCAATCTAAAAAATAAAACCATTTTTAAAATTCAGAAATTTATATCTAGTTAGGCAATGAACACTTGTAAACACCCGTCATTGTGCCAAAAATGCTTAAACTGGTATGGTGGTACACTTGTTCAAAGGAACATGCAATCTCACAACAGCACTAATTAAGTCAATGGAAAGGCAGTTTCAACTATAACACAAGTCATGAAATGTTATTTGAAATTGCTATTAAATATGAATTTCTACTAAAACGAACCTGCTGTGACTCACCCAGCCCAGGTGCAAGTCACCAACATGGCAATCAGCAATAAGTCAACAAATAACAACGCACTGCATATGGACTTCTCTCTCCAATACTTGAGCAACTTGAATATTTGTAAAAAAATGACAGTTTTGGTTATTACTACATTTTTGCAAGCCATCAAAACTGCTGTCACTCTTCTAACAAAACACCTTGGTTATTTCACTCATCCTATTATAAATCACTTAAATGTCCCATGCTTACGTTTAACCTCCCAAGTTGAGGTTCAAAAGTGCCAGGTTTCAAGCCTCACTGCTTGCTAGAGCTGTACTCCTCTGCAATGAACATTATGTGGTCAGAAAACCTTAAACTCTTCCACCTGCCCCAAGCAGCAATTAAAATTAACTCACCAAAACAGCAATTCCAGCTCAATTGACGGCTGTACCACCATGGTGACAGGCAGGTTTCAAATCCTTCCTTCACCAATGATGTGTACTCTGTAGCATTCAGTTCTGCCCTCCATCAAGCATCCCTGACTGGTAAATGCCAGAGTAATTTCACAGAAGTCGCTAACAGTGCTACTACCTTTTCAGATACCTAAAGCAGAATACTACATACTGAAACATGACATTTTACAGGACAAGCCATACCCTAAAGGGATACAAAAGACATGAGTCCTAGGTTCAGAACTGTAGCTGCTTTTGTTCAATATCATGTGAAAATTCCCAAGGTACAAACTACTGTAGCTAAAGCCTTTATATCATATTTAGAGAAACATTAGGTAATTTGTTTCCTCCATAAAACATCAGTGCATTTTTACACATTTTTATATAACCCAAAGCTCACAACTGACAAAATCAGGAATGACCTCCAAAATATCAAAAATGGTCAGGTAGTAACCGAGTCTGATGCATTACTATCATCAGGACCATTCCAAACCTTCAATTTAAAGGGGAAAAAATCAAAACTGCTAACAGCAACAACTTGCATCACAGCCCCAGCACCAATACATTTTGTATAACCTCTCCAGTCTCAAAATGCACTATATGCAGTGCAGTGGCTACTTCAGAAAGTTTGAACTTGTGAGCTCCGTTTAATCATTCTAACAGTCGTACTATGTTATAAGACAGTTATACTACGGTTATAAACAACATACCAAGTGTGATGTGAACAGCTAAATAGAAAATGAATATAATGTACATTTCTGTAAAGTACTTTTACACTTACGTGAGTAAAACCCTATCTTCCCCCTTCCCCCTTCTGAACAAAACTACTATAAATGGCCAGTCAACATGTCAACATTAAAACATAACTGCATATTGATTTACAAAGACTGTCATCCTATGGTTCATAAAAATTTGTTTTCCAAATGAGGCAGACACAACTATGCCAATCTAAAGAGCACATTTTGGGTGAGGGTGGGGGGCATCAACACATTATACAGCACCCCAACAATGCATTTTATTTCCCACCTCCAGGCCAGATGTTATTCACCCATTTCTTGCATGAGCAGCCTGCTCCCCTGCCCCCTCCACCATAAATGACCACATTCTATATCATTACCT
>NC_056746.1:57548273-57690773 GCF_019279795.1 Protopterus annectens
TAAGATCTATCAGAGCATGCAGCTGAGAAGCCATCAGGACCCAGAAAGAGGAAAAGAGATGCCAGGAAACAGGGCTAGAGGTGGTGTTCTCAGATGTATTACCTGTACCAACAGTCATTCCACAAAGGAAAGAGAGGCTTAAAGCAAGCAGAAAGTGACAATTTTGACTCAAAACTATTGCTGTTGCCCCCTCCACCTATCATTTAAAAGTGTACTCAATCCTCAAAATGCTACCCCCAATACACATAGGAAGGTGACAAGTTATTTTCAACTGTTACCATTTATGACCATAAAAAAGCTGTTTTATAGGTGTATTCCTTTCAAGGGGTGGCCTGTGCCTGACTTACAGGGCAGTCTCTGATCTGGCCCTGATGGAAATGCTACACATTTGTAAAGCAAACTGCACGAGGGTCACTCACTCCGGGGATCTTAATCTAACCTGTGACATGAACAGGTCATGCTGGAGAGATAGATACATCTCCCAGAGGCTGCCACTTCTCCGGGTCAAGCTTCCAATTCACAGGAAACAGCTCCCCACCCTGACCTTCTTCAAAAGCAACATAGATCAATGGATGGGTGACCGCAAGTTCACTCCTGGGGTGAAGCCCATATCCTCCCGGACAGAGTAGGTTGTTATTAACTACCAAAGACCCTTACCTCTGTGCACTTCACTCACTTAACCAGTGACAATTTGGGCAACTCAAGATAAATATGACTAGGCTTGTAATGGCTCTAGGGCCATTAGCCAAGAACCTTCTATGAACCTATGAACATATGAGCCAGCATTCTTTGTATAGGTCTGTACTAAAAATATTCATTTGCACAGTTCTAAACATTCTGTGCTTTTTGAGTGTTAAAGTTTCCAAGAGATACTCAAAAAATGTACTCATATGAGTACGGTGAGTATGCCTAGCTACACCTGGGTCTTAAAGATCCTAATAAGTAGCTGCAGCAGTGGATGAAGAAGTAGGGTTAGGGGCTGGTATCTTAGCCCAGGAGAGACACCAGTTCTTCATGTAAGGCAGTAAAAAGTATGTCTCTAAAAATCATTTGTTTAAACCATGACAAAAGGGGGGAGAGAGAGGCAGTGTGTGTGTGTGTGTGTGTGTGTGTGTGTGTGTGTGTGTGTGTGTGTGTGTGTGTGTGTGTGTGTGTGTGTGTGTGTGTGTGTGAGAGAGAGAGAGAGAGAGAGAGAGAGAGAGAGAGAAACATATGTGAGAAAGGGAAAGAGAGAGAGAGAAAGAGAGAGAGAAACAGAAGGGGAAACAGTTGTTCAGTGAGTAGTCTGAAGGCAAAAATCAATGCATAAAGTAGCAGGTGAACAAACATTACTGAATCATATTGTGCTGGCATTGTCTTAACCTGGAATACAAGGACTCTGAATAGGAACACAAGGGAGATGTACACCTACAATGAAGGAATTGTACTCTGGACACTGCTGATTTCATGAAAACATAGGCCAGTGACAAGAGGAGATGTGTCATTGAGTTGACAGTTTATATTTTGTTTGGAAATGACAGAGAAGGGTAGGCTAGGAGCAAAGTACCAGTCTACCTAAAAGAGGCTTTCACACATGAGTTTGGACAAGAGGAAGAACACAGAATCAAGAGCTGGGTAAGGCTGAGGTTAGGTAAAATGCTATCACATGTGAGTTTAGACAAAAGGAAGAACACTGAATCAAGAACTGGGTAAGGGTGAGGTTAGGTAAGACACTATCACACATGAGTACAGACAAGCGGAAGAACACCGAATCATGAATTTGGTAAGGTTGTGGTTAGGTTCTAAAACTAAGTAAAGTACCCCAGCAGTCAATGCAGAGGAATAGGAGGGACAGATCTGTTGGATACTTGGAGTATATTATTCCCCAGAGACAACGACAGGAGTGGTAGCAGAAGGAGGGAAGAATAAAGGAATTGGATAAGAGCAAGAGACTAATACTCATGGGGTGATCTGATTTTGCTAGAAGCAGAATAGAAGACTCCAATCTTCAGAACAGAGAATGAGTGGGAAATGGTTGAGTTCTTGGACCCTGAAATGTTTATCCTACAGCTGCAGTAAATACTGCAGAATGAGTCATGGATGCCCAGGTTAAGTCAACTTAAAAAAACAGTGATTATGCAAATGTGTGCTGTATACAGTAGCTGGACGTATAAGAATAAAAAGTTAAGGTTGATGGTGTGGGAATTTAGAAGAGTGAACTATGTTGTGCAAGGGAAAGTGGTCATGGATGAGTCAGGAGGCTGGCAGTAAATTAAGAAATTAACAAGGTATGAGAATTAGTCTGGGATGGAGCATTCAGAGTTATGGACAAAGGCATGGGAAGGAGATAAAAAGGCAAAAAAGTAGCTCAAAGTGGCTGCATAAGAACGTGAGACTAGTAATGAGGGTGAAACCTTAGGAATAGAAGAGGTGAAAAGGTAGAGGGTGGGGAAGCGGATGAGGCCTAGTGCAAGGATAATAAGGAAATGGAAACAATGGTAGTTTAACGCTGAAAGAGGCATAGCAGAGGAGGTCAATAAGAGTAGTAAGAAATTATAAGTACACAGTAGAAAGAAGCTTGATAGAGGTTGGAGGCAATGCGGGAACTGGCTGCTCTGAGGCAGGTAAATCACAATCAACATATTGGTCTTCCTTGCTCTCAGAAATATGTCTGGTGTGCTGGTAGACCTTCTCACTGAGATCTTCATTAGATCACTGGCTAGTATAGAAATGCTACTCTCTAGTCAGCTCCTACCTTAACTAATGTGTTTGGCTCTAGAGGTTATATAAGGAAATTTACATTAGGCTGTTGGGAAAAAATATTCAGAGAAAACAAGCAGAAAGATTTGTGGAATTAAGTGTAAGGGATATGTCCAGAGGCCAGATAAGCTAGAACATGTCTCATCTCAGGCCAGAGAAGACAGGAGGGGATAACATGATACTCCTGCACAAAATCATTTCTGAGAGATGTGAAGGGTCAGTGGGAAGAAATGGTCCCAGTAGGAGGACTACATGAACTGGTTAGTGGATATTCCATAGTAATTTTTCACAAAAAGAGTTGAAGACCTACTGAACTGGCTACAAGAATGGGTGGTGGAAATACATGCATATATATATATAAATATATATATATATATATATATATATATATATATATATATATATATATATATATATATTCACTTTATAACCCAGCCACTGGGGATGCACAAGCCAGTGCATTTCTTTGTGCCAGTCCCAAGCCCAGATAAATGGGGATGGTTGCTTCAGGAAGGGCATCCGGCATAAAATTTTGCCAAATCATACATGCAGACAACAGTACAGATATACATACTGGATCGGTCGATTCCTGGGTTAACAACAACCACCATCAGTACTGTTGGCCAACAGGGCACTGGTGGAAACTGGGATACTGTTGGCCGAAGGAGGAGAAGAGGGGGAAGGTATGCCCGAAGGCAGACAAAGGCTAGGACTGTGATAGTGAGGATCAGAACTTTGAATGTTGGCAGTATGACTGGTATAGGGAGAGAGCTAGCTGATATGATAGACCAAAGTAAGGTTGGTATATTGTGTGTGCAAGAGACCAGATGGAAGGGGAGCAAGGCTAGGTGTATTGGAGGCGGTTTCAAATTGCTTTATCATTGTGTGGATGGGAGGAGAAATGGTGTAGGCATTATCCTGAAGGAGCAGTATGCTAAGAGTGTTTTGGAGGTGAAAACAGTGTCGGATAGAGTGATGTTTATGAAGCTGGAAATTGATGTGTAATGATGAATGTTGTTAGTGCATATGCTCCACAAGTTTGGTGTGCGATGAATGAGAAAGAAAAATTTTGGAGTGAGTTGGACGAAGTGGTGATGACTGTACCCAAGGGTGAATGACTGGTGATTGGAGCAGATTTCAATGGGCATGTTGGTGAAGGGAACAGAGGGGATGAGGAAGTGATGGGTAGGTATGGTGTTATGCAAAGGAATGCAGAAGGTCAGATGGTAGTGGATTTTGTGAAAAGGATGGACATGGCTTTGATGAATACGTATTTTAACAAGAGGGAGGAGCATAGGGTGACATACAAGAGTGGAGGAAGATGCACACAGATGGATTATATCTTATGTAGAAGTGCCAGTCTGAAGGAGATTGGAGACTGTAAAGTCGTGGTAGGGGAAAGTGTAATTAGGCAGCATAGGATGGTGGTTTGTAGGATGACACTGGTGATCAAGAAGAGGAGGATGAGTGTGAGGGCAGCACAAAAGATCAAATGGTGGAAATTGAAAAAGGGTAATTGTGAGGTGATGTTCAGGGAAGAGTTAAGACAGGCACTGGGTGGCAGTGAAGCATTATGGAATAGCTGGGTAACTACAGCAGAGGTAGTAAGAGAGATGGCTAGAAAGGTGTTTGGTGTGACATCTGGAAAGGGGAAGGAGGACAAGGAGACCTGGTGGTGGAATGAAGAAGTACAGGAGAGTATACAGAGAAAGAGGTTGGCGAAGAAGAAGTGGGATTGTCAGAGAGATGAAGAAAGCAGACAAGAGCATAAGGAGATGAGGTGCATGGCAAAGAGAGAGGTGGTGAAGGCTAAGGATAAGGCGTATGAAGAGTTGTATGAAAGGTTGGACACTGAGGAGGGAGAAAAAGACCTGTACCAATTGGCTAGACAGAGGGACTGAGCTAGTAAAGATGTGCAGCAGGTAAGGGTGATAAAGGGTAATGAGGGAAACGTACTCATAAGCGAGGAGAGTCTGATGAGCAGATGGAAAGAGTACGTTGAGGGACTGATGAATGAAGTGAATGAGAGGGAGAGAAGGTCGGATGATGTGCGGATAGTGAATCATGAAGTGCAGTGGATTAGCAAGGTGGAAGTAAGGATAGCTATGAAGAGGATGAAGAACGGAAAGGCTGTTGGTCCAGATGACATACCTGTGGAAGCATGGAGGTGTTTAGGTGAAATGGCAGTGGAGTTTTTAACTAGATTGTTTAATGAAATCTTGGAAAGTGAGGGGATGCCTGAGGAATGGAGAAAAAGTGTATTGGTACCGATTTTTAAGAATAAGGGTGATGTGCAGAGCTGTAGTAACTACAGAGGGATTAAATTGATCAGTCACAGCATGAAGTTATGGGAAAGAGTAGTGGAATCTAGGTTAAGAAGGGAGGTGATGATTAGTGATCAGCAGTATGGTGTCATGCCAGGAAAGAGCACTACAGATGCGATGTTTGCTCTGAGAGTGTTGATGGAAAAGTACAGAGAAGGTCAGAAGGAGTTGCATTGTGTCTTTGTGGATTTGGAGAAAGCATATGACAGGGTGGCTAGAGAGGAGTTGTGGTATTGTATGAGGAAGTCGGGAGTGTCAGAGAGTATGTAAGAGTGGTACAGGACATGTATGAGGGTAGTGTGACAGTGGTGAGGTCTGCGGTGGGAGTGACGGATGCGTTTAAGGTGGAGGTGGGATTACATCAAGGATCAGCTCTGAGGCCTTTTTTATTTGCAATTGTGATGGACAGGTTGACAGACAAGATCAGACAGGAGTCCCCGTGGACTATGATGTTTGCATATGACATTGTGATCTGTAGTGAGAGTAGGGAACAGGTGAAGGAGACCCTGGAGAGATGGAGATATGCTCTAGAGAGAAGAGGAATGAAGGTCAGCAGGACTAAGACAGAATATATGTGTGTAAATGAGAGGGAGGATAGAGGAATGGTGAGGATGCAGGGAGTAGAGGTGGCGAAGGTGGATGAGTTTAAATACTTGGGATCACCAATTCAGAGAAATGGTGAGTGTGGAAGAGAGGTGAAGAAGAGAGTACAGGCAGGATGGAGTGGGTGGAGGAGAGTGTCAGGAGTGATTTGTGACAGACGAGTATCAGTAAGAGTGAAAGCGAAGGTCTACAAGAGGGTAGTGAGACCAGCTATGTTATATGGGTTGGAGTCAGTGGCATTGACAAAAAGGCAGGAGTCAGAGCTTGACGTGGCAGAGTTGAAGATGTTAAGATTTGCACTGGGTGTGAGGAGGATGGACAAGGTTAGGAATAAGTATATTAGAGGGTCAGCCCAGGTTGGAAGGTTTGGAGACAAAGCCAGAGAGGCAAGATTACATTGGTTTGGATATGTGCTGAGGAGGGATGCAGAGTATATTGGGAAAAAGATGCTAAAGATGAAGCTGCCGGGTAACAGGAAAAGAGGAAGGCCTAAGATAAGGTTTATGGATGTGGTGAGAGAGGACATGCAGGTGGTTGGTGTGACAGAGCAAGATGCAGAGGACAGGAAGAAATGGAAACAGTTGATCTGCTGTGGCAACCCCTAATGGGAGCAGCCGAAAGAAGAAGAAGAAGAAGATTCACTTCATATGCTCGAAATCCTGAAATATCAAATTTCAGAATCTCGAGCCCACAAAGTGGAAAACCTAAAACACCAAACACTCAGAAGCATGAAATTCAAATTCTTGCACTTCGGAGATGTTGAATTAGCGGTTCTGGTGTTGCGTTGTGTTCATGGATTCAGGTGAGTGTTTATGTTTTAAGGGTTTTGGGTAGGGGCTGTTTTGTTCCTGTGGTGTGTGTGTATGTGTGCGAGGGGGATATAAGCTCGTGTGGTGGTGGTTTGTGTGTTTGTGTATATAGTGCACCCTTGGAGTTAGGATATTTAAATAGGGGGGTATGGGGGCACAGCCCCCCACATGGCGGGGGGGTGCAGGGGGGCTTACCCCCCTTTTTGCAGTTAGGATTAGGTTGTGTTTGTTTGTGGGGAGGAAGGTGTGTGTATGTGTATGTGTGTAGGTGTGTGTTGTATAGAAGTCACAATTTTGAATTTTGCGCTTCTGAGTGTTCGGTGTTTTAGGTTTTCCACTTTATGGGCTCGAGATTCTGAAATTCGATATTACAGGATTTCGAGCATATAAAGTGAATCTATATATATATATATATATATATATATATATATATAAAGTGTATATATATATATATATATATATATATATATATATATATATATATATATATATATATATATATAAAGTGTATATATATATATATATATATATATATATATATATATATATATATATATATATATGCATCTACTTCAGAAGACTGACAAACCAAAAGACCGAATGCCAAAATACTGAAAACATTTTTAATGCAGGGGGCAAGCTCCCCTGCACCACTCATGTGGAGGGCTGCATCCCCCACACCCTCAGCTAATTATATATACCAACTCAAACATCACAAAACAGTGGAGAAGGGGCAAATTCCATCCTTTAGTATTTTGGGTTAAAAAAGCAAATTATCATAGAATCATAGGAGATTACTAGGCTAATGGCTCTGTGGCCCTTACAAGCCTAACAAAGAGTTTATCCCTAAAAAGAAACCCTAATTAGCACCTGTCACCCCTGTCAATGAGGGACAGTAGTAGAACCCCTGAGGGAAATTTGTGGTCACCCATCCACTCATCAAGGCTCCTCTTGAAGAGGGTGAGCGGTGTACTTTGTTTGATGTGTATGCAGAGTCTATTCCAGAGATGGGGTAGCCTCTGGGAGACAAACCTGTCTCTACAAAAGGTTTTGTTAATGTCACATATTAGATTTAAGCCTTTAGATTGGGTTCTACATGAGGAGTTAGACTTATGGATATGGAGCATCTCTAGTACAGCAGGGTCTGAGATTGTTTTGTAGGTGAAACACAGATCACCTCTGACCAGTCTGTATGCTACAGAGTAGAGTGATAGTGATTTGACCCTGTCCACATAGGACAGTTGTTGGAGGCCATGTATTCTCTTTGTGAGGTATTTCTGTGGCCTTTCCAGTTGGTGCAGGTGTTTGGAGAGGTACATACCAAATGGGGTGTTGTACTCAATTACTGGCCTAATGAGAGAGGAGTACAGCTAGGTAATAACCTCCTTTTTTCTTGATGACCTTTACTTATGAGGTGAACCAATTAAAAGACTTTTCTGACCACTGCTGCTACATGATGATCAAATGTGAAATTGTTGTCAACTTGTGTACCCAGGTCTCTCACCACAGTGTGCTTAGGGGTTTTCCGTTAATGTGGTAACAGTAGGGGTCATGTTTTTGTTGAATGGTATGATAATACATATTTTTGCATTTAATTTAAGGCCATGACATTGGCACCAGTCGTTTGCTGCTGTGAGACCCTCTTAAAGTATGTCAACATCATTTGGGGAGTTAATGACAGCGCCCAACTTACAGTCATCCACAAATTGGTCAGCCACAGGCATTTTGTCTTTGCTTGGACCTCTGAGAAGTAGATGCCAAACAATAGGGGTCCCAGGACATATCCCTGGAGTACACCACTAGTGACAGGTCTGCAGTATGAGGTGGTGGCACCTATTTTGACCTTGTAAGTCCTATTAGTGAGCCAGCTGGCCACCCACCTGATGAGATAGGGATTTACACCAAGTTGTGTTAGCTTTTCGATGATGACCGAGTGGGGGATTGTGTCAAAGGTTTTGGCCAAGTCAAGGTAAGCTGTATGTACTGACCTTTCCTTATCCAGTGCCTTGGTGACAGTCTCAAAAAAGTCAACCAAGTTCAACAGACAAGATCTGCCCCTGATGAATCTGAAATAGGTGGGATCGACTATTTGGAGACTGCCTATGCCCTTGTTTATGAGATCCATAATAATACACTCCATGACTTTACTGATCAGACTTGTCAAGCTGATGAGGCGATAGTTTCCAGGGTCAGTAGTGGCACCACCTATGTGCTAAGGGATGACAATGGCAAATCTCCACTCTGCGGGAATGAAGCCTGTACTTAGGCTATGCCTGAATAGGGTGTTCAATGATGAGTCTAGTTCTTGCTGGAGGTGGTATAAAATACAGCCTAAGATACTATCAGGTCCCATGAAAGCTGTGCTCTTTACCTTGGATAGGGTCTTTAACACATGATCTATGGATATGTGAGGTGCGGGGCAAGTATTGGGGATGTTGAATGAGCCTTTGGGTGGGGACAGGGGGATAAAGTTTGTGCTGAACCCATTTGTTAGCAGGTTGGCTAAGTCAACAGGATCAGTGTACGTGGTACCATTAAGAATTAATTTGAAACAAACCTGGGCTTTGCCATGGAGGTTTCTGATGTAGCTAAAAAGGCTTTGTGGCTAGCCTTTGTTTTGGAGCTTAGTTTCAATTCATAATTGGCTTTGGAGGTTTTCACTATTGATCTAATTTGCCTGTTGAGGCTAAGCAGGGAGATTTTCCATTTGGGAATTTGTGCCTTTTTACACTTGGACAACAGTTTCTTCCTTTTGTTGTAAAGCCTGTTGATAGAGAATGTCTACCACATAGCTTTGTGTTTCCTTGAGGAGCAGGTTTTAGTTGGTGGGTATGGCTGAGTCCATGCAGTGTACAGGGGCTTGTATACTGCACTGGCATATTGTTCAACATATCTGACTGCATCCTCTGAGGGGGAGCAGTGGTGTGAAGCTACTGATACCCTCCCTTAGAAGGGTGTAGTCAGTTTTTGAGAAGTATTTTAGCCTGGTTACGGTGGAGAGCTGTTGGATGGGATAGACACTTTGAATGAGATAGACTGATGATCTAATCTCACCAGGGAAGAACTTACTATGGTGGTGGTACAGTGGTCACCCATGTTGGTGATAACGAACTCAAGAATGCTATCTCCTCTTTTGCGGAATAAGACAAGCTGGTCTAGTGCATTAGAATTGATGAAGTTAAGGACAAACACTAAATATTGACTGTGAAGAACATCCTCCCAGTGCTAGACACTTTGATGAGCTCTGAGTCTTTAAATCATGCAATTTGTGCAAAAGCAGGGTCTTTGGCTATGATTCTATAAGGAAATATTTCTTCATGCCCACAAGGTATAGTGTCCCTGGATCGTGTTATATAATAACAAGGATATAAGAAAGCACAGACTAATGTCTGGGAACTTCCTGGCAGGCTTCCCACCCCTACAGTAAAGCATTTTTGATACTTAGATGAAGAAGAATTTTAAACTTCTTGTTCCTTCTGGAAATACATTGCTATAGTGCTGTTTCCTCTAAGTGATGTGGTTCCAGATTTGCCTCCTAAATGGCAGACAATGTAGTGTCTACAGTTCAGAATGTAGATGTTTCCTTCTACTCTATAAATTAAGACATTGTTCAACCAACCTTTACACTATTTACTGGTAGAGGATCTCTGCACTACTTATTTAGGGATGATTCTGTTTATGATAAGTTGCAGAAGTGAAGTGAGAGATGTCAAAGACGTATACTCATGTTGGCAAGTAACTGAATGGCATTAGTCACTAACACAGAATTTGTTAGGCAGCACTGTGTTGAAACAGAGTTCTGACTCCAAAGAAGGCTTCCTGGGTTCATTTAGCATCTGAGGCATTGGTAGGGAAGAACAGATGCACCCATCATAGCAGGTGAGCAGTAAGGAGCAGGTGAAAAGGCTAGATAATATAATAGATTTTCCAGAGAAAGGTAAGGGAAACAACAGTGAAGTTCTTTTTGAGTGTGGGCAGGGCACCTTGCTAATGCCAGCCCTTTGCAGAAGTGATGGGTGGTTTGGCATTTTCATCTTATTGCACAAGAGACCAAAGGGATATTATAGGATCATGCTCTGCATAAGGAAGATAATTTAGATAAAAACACTCTCAGCAATGGTTTGATACAGAACTGAACTACCTTGATCTGCTCACTAACCCCTATCCTTATTGGAGTAACTCTAGGGGAGACAAGGAAGGGTAGGTAGACCCAGTGAACAAGAAGCAGTACAGAGATCCACTGATTGTGAGATGCAGGATGGAAAATAAAGCAGAAAAAATGAACCACTGTCCAATGATGGGGTAGAAGAAGAAGAAGTAAAATGTGTTATTAAGAGAGAAACATGAAAATTTAACAGTTACCATAGTCAGCCTAAAGAAGCAGTTGTCTACAAGTTCTTGAATGTGTTCTTAAGAAACATGAACATTTAACAGTTACCATAGTCAGTCTGAAGAAGCAGTTTCCTACAAGATCTTGATTTTCTTAACTACTAGGGGACTTATTACAGGGCTGGATCAAGCACAAAGTGACATAGGCAGTTGCCTAGAGCCTGATGCTCTCTCTCTCTCTCTCTCTCTCTCTCTCTCTCTCTCTCTCTCTCTCTCTCTCTCTCTCTCTCTCTCTCTCTCTCTCTCTCTCTCTCTCTCTCTCTCTCTCTCTCACACACACACACAGGCTTAAATGTAGACCCAATGAGAATGAGTCTTCCTGCCTGGAACTTCACAGTCAGTTAATGAAATGTCTGGAACTTCACGCACTTGCAATGAACCAATGAGAGTGCTTTCTAGAGCTTCACTCACAAGTACAGAACACTGTTTGAAAAGAATGGGTTTGTGACAGCATTGTGCTGTTATTTATTTAGTTTAGAGACAAGGAACATGGATATTGAATCAGTGCAGGGAGAGGTGTAGGAGGTACCTGTGGATGCAGATGAGTCTGAGGCTCCCTGTAATGCTCCCTGCCACTGTTGTAATGTTGTGAAGTGTGTCAACTATCTTATAAGTCATTTGTATGATGTGTTATGGCTTTTTAAAATATTTTTATATATTTTTTAACTGCGTGTTTACACTGCGCAGAATGCAGCAATGCCAAGCTGTGCTCACATATAGACAGCTGACATCTGGCTGACATCTAAAAATAGAAACTGGATGTAATTTATTTTTATTTTATTGTATTTTTTTTTTAGTTATGTTTGCGTGGCACAGAGTGCAGCAGAGCCCAGTAGAGCTCAGACATACATGGCAGACACCTACCAGACATCTAAAAATAGAAACTGGACGTAATTATTTATTTGTTGGTGTGTTTAAGTGTGTTTGCATGGCATGGTGAGGTTCTCAGTAACTCTAACAGGTAGCCTAGTAGTATATGTAAAGGTATACTATTTTGTGTAACATCCAACTAGCTTCATGTGTACAGTTACAGTCTTATGTGTAGTAGGTCCTGGGTTTGACCTCATAACAGGCAGAATATGACAGTCTGCATACCTCTCAACTGTCCTAATTTTCGCAGAATGTCCAGAGTTTTGCCTCATATGTTTATTCTATTCCTCACACATTTGTAGTCTTCTGGTGCTTTATTGAATGTTGACATCAATACAGTCTACTAACTACAGACAAACAATTATGTGTCAGACTTTATATCCATCAGAATATATGTACTACTGAAACACCTTTACTTCTATAAAGGTTTATGTGACCAATATTTAAACTCTGTCCCTATGTTTGGACCTTTGTCCCTCCAATCTTTCTGGCTTTGTCCAGATTTCTTGCACTAAGAGGTTGGGAGGTATGACATTCTGTGAAAACACCAAAGTTCTACTACCTCACATGCAAAATATGTGAGTAATTCCAGATTAGAACCATCAGGACCATCACCCATGCTAGCTTTCCTAGTCCACTGAGCCACACAGGTCACTAGACAGAGAGGGGTCATTCATCACACAATCAACAGCACACATATGTACATTGTTATCCTGTGTGAAGAGAGACATACAATGTGTGAGCACTACTTATGTTACAGCCCTGAGATTGCCTGGGCCACTGTTATACCATGGCTGATTTTCTGTTAAAGTGGTTATATGGGTACACTGCTGTGTTGGGGGTGGGGAAACAACATGTGTTCCCACTGCTTAATATCGCCCTTGGCTGATGTCGTGACTATTCCAACTATGAGGCCTAGTGAAAATTAAGTAACACATACTATTGGACTGGGTATCAGTTGTCCTATGTGGATGTCAACTCTGACCAAATAGGCTATTATATTTTCTTGAATAACAGCAGGAGAGTCATACATATGATACCTTATTATAGTGATCCTTACAATTAGTGTGTAGGTTAGAGACTTACCTTGAGAATGCAGCAGCTGACAGAACTGTAGTTCAGGGCTGACTCTGTGTGATGCAAGCAGTACACAGCAAATACATGGATAGGCACAGTCTGGGTGGGTTGCCTGGCATCAGCTATTTTAGTATATGTATGTGAGTGGGAGTGAGGTGACAGTCACTGGGTACCTAGGTTGTCAGTGTATGTGCTATGAGTTGTCTCTTAGCCAATGCCAGGGTGTACTGCACATGCTTACATCTGCCTACAGGGACATCATCAGCGAGGCTCCTCCTCCAAGTCCTCCTGTAAGTGTGGCTGTGGTGGCCTAGTCACAGGTGGGGAGCTGTGTATCCCTTCCTTATGCTGATCCTGCTGCAGCTGCTTCCACAAGATCATATTGTGTAGCATGGCAGATACTGTGAACATATGTGCACATGTGGCTGGAGAGTACTGCAGGGCTCCACCAGATATACTGAGGCTCCAGAACCGTGACTTCAGCAACCCCAACAGATGCACTGTGATGTTCCTAGTTTGTGCATGTGCCTTATTATGGTGGTCTTTCATGGGTTTGTGTGCATTTCTGATGGGTGTCATCAACCACAGTTCCAGTGCCTAGCCAGTATCCCCCACGAAATAGCCATGTGGGATTTCCCCCATAGCAAACATCTGGTACAGCTGTGATGCATGCCAGATATGGGAGCTGTGATAGCTGCAAGAGCTGCCAGCACACGCATTCATGATAATGTCCTGGGCATTACACACAACTTGGCAGTTAATGGAGGGGTACCTCTTGTGGTTGATGTAGATTCTACCCTCCTTACTGGGTGGTGCCTAGGTGTGTACATGAATGTGATCTATGGCACTCAGTACCTCAGGGTAATGTGCTACACGGTATAAAATTTGCATTTAGGTGGCCCTCACATCAGGGGTGAGGGGAAAAAGAAATGTGCTCACTGGCATGTGGTAGCATGGCATCCAGGAACTGGTGGAGTATCCTGAATGCTGATGCCTGTGAGACCCCCATTCATGTCCCCAGTTGGTTTGGAAAGTACCTGTGGCTATTATCTTAAGGGCTACACATACCTTTGTTTCCACTGGGATGGGTTCCCCTCTGTATGTTCTGAGTCTGAGATGAGGGTGGCAGAGCTCAAACAGTTCTTGTAGTATATCCCTGTCCACCCTGTAGCACTCTACAATCTCCAGCTCATGTAGCTCCTGGAAGGTTACCCTGGGCCTGAACACTCTCCTCCTTCTCTGCCTAGGCCTATTGTCAGCAGCAGTAGCAGCAGAATTGACTTCAGCATCTAACACATGCAAATGTAGCAGACCTGCAGCAGGCCCTAGCATTCTTTCAGTTAAACTTCCCAAGTCTGTACTCCAATGATGCACAGTATGTGGAATAATTCAGATTGTAGGGTATATGGATACTTTATAGTGCACTAATGTAGGTGCTACCTGTGTGATTGGCTACTTATGATGCATTCCACCTGCCTGATATACCACTGACATCATTTAATGGCCCTAGTTGAACTTAAGCAAGGATCAACATTAATTAATACATCATTGGCCTTTTAGATACTCTGAGCACCGTTGTGCCCCACACAAACACTCTCCCCATAGGTAAACACTGCTTAGCCATCAGTGCACCCCCCCAAACTTCCATGCTCAGCACAGTGGCACTCCAAGCAAATACATGGAAACACGTGCCATGTAGGTAAACAAAGCTTAGACATCAGTGTGCACACGCCCCAGACTTCCACACTCAGCATGGAGACGCGCTGCACAAAAAGGTGCAGCTAACCGCCAATCAACTTAGAAGTTATTAAACACACCCTCTCTTGATGTCAGCTACATCCTCTGTTGACACCAATATGGTTTACTGCCTTCATGGAGGGGATATGCAGACACACCCCATTATGCTACTCAGTATCTTCACCTCATTTGCATAGGGATCCATACTCACACCCTGGATACTTCACGCTTCCAAGCCTTTCCACGTTACTAACAGTACCAGTGCACCATTGTAGATACTTCACACAGGGCCCAGTATTAAATTTCTGTCTTATGATATTAATATTTGATTTTTCCAGGTTTTTTTATAAGGCATGTTTATGTACTGTGACACATCACACAAACATGCTAAGATTATTAAAAAATATATATATTTTAATATATTTACTGTAACTTTTGGAAAATGCAGAGTATAGTTTTGCTCATATCTGTGTGTGCTATGCCATTCCTGTCTGTCTACCTACATTTTTACAGCCCCTTTTGTCTGTCTACAGTCCTGTACATGGACTTTTTCTGTGTGCACTATGGACACTGAGACGACATCTGCAGAGATGCCTATCTGCTTGCTGCATCACTCTACCTGCCTCATTTGCATGAGATTTGCCTGCTTATGAGGTGACTTGCATGCCATGGAAGTTTCCCTGTCGGCACGCTCATGCGTGCCACTCAGTGGTACTTAATGAATTTAAAAATGTTTGTACCCATGTTGGCAGCATGGCGCAATGCATACATAGAAAAAAAATGTGTAAGCTTTATTAAATACCACCCGACCCCCCCCCCCCGGGTCTTTCCCACTACAACCTACATCAGTGAAGAATCACTTACTTAACTATGGTTTGATTTGGTCATTTTCTGGAAATAAATAATTAGGTATCCATTTGAATGTAAATTATATTATTATTGCAAGAAGTTTACTCAGTATTGTTAAGGAGAGAGTTCTCAGAGACCTGAAGGAGTGTTTTCATATACTGTTTCCTTCTTGATTGGAGTCAATGTCATAAAAATAATGACTATACCTTAATGTGTGCCTACTTTGGTCTCTGCCAAAAGCACTTGAGGGTCTAGTGCAATATCCTTCAGTTCTGGCTTTAATAAATATATTTATCATGAGTAAAGTCCTTGTATGGCATCAAAACCCTCAGTCACTCCTCTACACAAAGTCAATTCATTTACACAATCTGGAGTTTCAAGTTACACAACAGCAGCACTCCTAAATTCCTTTTCACATTTTGTTAAAGGAAAATCTGGGCTGTTTGACTTATCTAGTTTAGATTCTTGACCTACTCCTGCCTCATTGTTAAAATTCTTGTTGATTTGTTCCCAAGTCATATTTTTCAGTTCACAAACCACAGTCTGTTCCCAACTTTGGGAGACTGTAGAAGTGAATCCCTGGGTTGATATTGGTAAACTCTTCCTAACTAATCTGGCCCTTTCCTTTAGTCCAGAGGTAACTTCTTTTCTTGCAGTCCTTAAATTCAAATTCAAGATAGCTTAAGACTTACTGCTGAATATGTTGCTTATTTAATGATGTCTTCTTCAGTGGAAACTGATTAATCCACCTGAATTTAAATTGGGGGTCATTCCTGCTATGACTTGCTGAAATATAATCCATATCTTTTGGGGCAGATCACCTGTTAAAATGGGTGATTAAATACCAGGTGGCTTCAGTTCCCAATGCAATGTAGGAAGATGTATTGCTTCTGGGTATAAAATGCCTCCTTCCCACAGCCATCCCCATAGCATAGAGGAATAAAGTGCTACTGCACAGGCAATCAAGTAGCAGCTGGGGAACCCACTGAAGCTCAGAGGGGAGGATGGGAGTTAGTATCTAGTACCCAATCCTGTGATGAGGGAGGTAGCCTCAAGCTTGACACTTGTAAACATCTACTTGGGATAGTTGGGATACTACCATGGCTTCAGCTCTTGTAGTAAGGCTAAAATCAGTTTTGTCTCACTATGTAGCACAGTGCTTTATTAAGGTTGGTTTGTATGCCACTGTAGTGCTTAACTGGTTTATTTTTTTCTGAATATCAGGGCATAATCAACAAATTCCATGCATTACATACTAATTATTGTGATTCAGGATCCTCTTATCTTGTAACCAGCATACTATATTGCATAGTATTAAAAGATTAGTTGGTACAAGCAGTGGAAACTCAGCTGGGGTAGGAGACTTGTTTCTTTCTGTGTTACAAAGTTATGATCCTTACATGTTCAGCAGTAAGATCTGCAGACTTCTGCTTGGGGCCTACGTGTTTATATAACCATTATCTGAAGAAGCTGCTGGTTACTAATTTGTTACAATATTTTAACTTGCTTCATATATGTATTAATGGCTCATGACCTGTATTTGCTTCAATTAATGATACACATTTTTATGAAAAATAAATTAAAAGAAAGTCTTTTCCTAATTAGAGGTCACCACAGCAGATGACTGGTCCACTATTGATTGGCAGTGGATATTTACAGTGTCAAGTTGCCAGCCTGGTACTTGACCTTCACAGAAAGCACACACACTCATGCCCCTACCTGCATGTCTTTCAAATTAAGTCATCTACAGGGAGGACATGCAGATGGTGCTTCAGCTGAGAATTGAACCACAGAACCTCTGGCTGTGAGGCAACAATGCTAACCACTGCACCACAGCAGCTTTTATGAACAAACATAAAATAAATAAATAAAGAAAACAAAAAAATATAGAACATGGACAGAATACTTGCCATCAAAAAGGAGATACCCATCAGCTGCCAGGATTGGCTATGGCATTCCCAACACCCTATAAAAGCTAAACTAAGTTAATAGAAAATAGATGGATGGATGGATGGATGGATGGATGGATGGATGGATGGATGGATGGATGGATGGATGGACAAATGGGGAAGAATCATCCTTCATATAAAAAGGTAAAAAAAAAACATAAGCTAATCAAGCTCAAAGTAGAAAGTACTATTTGATTCAGAATAGACTGTGATACTCAGTATTTGTTTCATAAATACTGCTGGCGCAAATTCACTGTAGATATATTGGAAAATACTCTAAAGGTAGCGAAAAAAGACAGAAATAAATACATTAGATGATTATCCATTTCCTGAAAGAATGAAGATTAGTGTGGTATAGAGATGCATGCTATTGTGCTGAATATGCAATGTGCAATGAGAAGAAATGGTAATACTTTTCAATTAAATTCTGGTGATGTAAAGAGCACTGATGGAGAGTGGATAAGGGAAATACTACAACATTATTTGAAGTCAAAATTGAAGACTGTCAATTTATAAATATGACCAATTTTGTAAGAAATTTACACCAAAATAAACCATTACTATCCACTTCAGAGCACAGGCTACAGAACACAGAGGAATTTGCATCTGTATCATAACATCAACAGCTTAGGCTGTCGAATCCTAAAACACTGACACCTAGGCGTCGAAAGCTAACAATAGCGAATGGCCACATCATCAAATTCTTTCCTTCGGGGAAAGAATTCAGGTGGCCATCCGTAAACAAAATAAACAAACATGCCCAAACATAGTGGGGGGGCTTCTCCACCCCCCCCCAACTAAATATACCAACTCCGAGATCACTCTACATTGGGGAAAGGGCAAATCCTCAATAACAGCCATGCAAATTCTTTCCCAAGGAAAGAATGTGATGATGTGGCCATTGGCTATTGTAAGCTTTCGACGCTTAGGTGTCGATGGTTAAGCATTCGACAACCTAAGCTGTCAACAATTCAATAGGAACCCAGGAATTCAGGTTAATTTAATTCTCTGCTCCTTGTTTATCTGAATAGCTTCATAATTGTTTCTATTTATTTTTAAACATATACGTTTGTTTAAAATTTGTTAACTAGATTAGTCTTATTGGCGTACCTCTCAAACTCTTGAAGAAGAAAAAAGATAAAGGAACCAAGAAGTAAAACCGCTGACAAAGTCCACGAATACCCAACAAATTTATTGTAATGTAAGCGCTTTCATGCACCTCTCATGAGTGCAATGTTTAATATAGATTAGTAGGACACAATGGTGCTCTTTAAGATGTTATTATATTAATTGGTTAATTACTTGATTGACTTGATTATAAAATATAGCTGTTGGTTTTATGTAATCATCTGAAGAAGTGCACTCATGAGAGGTGCATGAAAGCGCTTACATTACAATAAATTTGTTGGGTATTCATGGACTTTGTCAGCGGTTTTACTTCTTGGTTCCTTTATCTTGTTTGCTGTTTACTTTGTTTTTCATGTCTTGAAGAAAAAAGTCTGGACAAGACCATAAATAATGGGATACAAATGTCTAAAAACAGGGACAATTTTTAAATATTCTTACAAACTTAGAAAGTTGGTAGAATAACAGGACTGACTACATCTGAGTAGCAGTTTTCATAAAGTATTTTGTACATGAATATCTGCTCTTCACATAATATTTTATTTTTTGTTTACCTCCACTACCAACCTCTCAGCAATCTATAGATCTATTTGATTTTCCAAAAGGTGAGTGTCAGAATCATTTAGGCAGATTTATTTCCTGACCAAGGTGGAAGCCTTATGGCCCATTCATTGCCTGGTCTTGAAAAGAGCTAATTGGCCCATTCCTTGTTCACTCAGGAGAGAGAGAGTTGGGCACTTGGATACAGCCTTCATATGCTAGGGTCACTGAGACTACATTCTCCATGGTTTCATGCAGCCTGATCATCACCCTGACCAATATTGTTGCACAGATCTCATATTACTGTTGTGCTTGCAGTTTAGCAGGTTAAAAAACTTCCTTTCCAAAAAGATGGGAAAGTCACTGTAAGACAATCACTCGTACATGTCACCACATAGCTCTTTCAGCTTTCGATCCTGCTAATCAAAAATGGGTTATCTGGGGTGTACTCAAGGATTTGTATGTCTATGCCACATATCCAGACACACCACTCTATTTTTGAAAGTCATTCAGTTAATCTTGTTTATGACAATGCTATAACATGTGGAGGATAGAAGGTATACAAACATTTTGGAGTTATATTATTGGCAGTGTGAAGTTTGTTTGACTAATTTTATTGTAATTTCTCTATAATTATGGTAGCAGACATGAGTTTTAACTTCACTAGAGATCTTCATTGTGCCTGACTAGTTTTTGCTCTCAGAAACATTTTATTCTGCATATTGTACCCTAAATACAATTAGTTTCCTTGTGTATGCATTGATGTTGATATGTTCTTTTAAAGAAAACTGATTGCAGATAATAATACCCAGGTATCTGTAACTTAACAACAATAAATAATATACCATAAGTACGCTGTTATTGTGAACTATTCTCAGATATGACTCTGATGACATTTTATTTATTTATTTATTTATTTATTTATTTATTTTATTTTATTTTACATTTGTTGACCGGGCTAGTCCAACTTGATATATATCCGTTTACAGTAGAGGCCCGGGGAGAAAAGCTCCAGTACAGGCAAAACAAACAATGCTATATCACAAAAAATTATTTTGAAAAAAAATATATAAAGGTAAAAAAAGAGAATTGCAAAATAAAATCTAACTACTTATAAGTTCAACAAATTAAAAATAGGCATACTTTTAAGAAGTAACTCTCAACAATAGAAAGTGTAAGTTAGGATCTCAGAAGGGGGGATGGGTAGCAAAATTAGATGTGAGGCGACATACTTTCAGTCGGGATTAGTACACGGACATAGCCATTGAGTTTTAAGATGTTCTTTGATATGTATTTTGAACAGAGAGGTAGAGTCTTGATTAGTTATTTCTTGAGGGAGTTGATTCCAGTGTTTACCTATGGAATTTGAGATTAACGCATCCCCAGCTTTATTGTATGATTTAGTTGAGGATACTAGGAGTTTATTTGCAGAGCGAAGTGTGGCTAGATTTTTATAAGGAGAAGTCAGTTTTGCCAGGCTAGGAGTATTATCAGGGAAGTGAAGGGTCTTATGAATGACAAGTAATTGTTGGTAGAGTAGGTGGTTGTTTAGCTCTAGCCAATTTAGTTGTTTGAGGTTGAGACAGTGGTGAGTTCTGAGGGGAGTAGCAGTAATGAATCTGGCTATACTATTATAACAGGTAGAGAGTTTGGTAATGCTATTTTTAGATAAGGTAGTATATATAGCTGAGGCATAAAAAAGGGTGGAGATCAGGTGGGTCTGTGCAATGTTTTTTCTGGCTGCTGGGGTAAGGAAGGGTTTAATTCTGTAAAGTGTCCCAATTTTTTTATTAACAGTGCTTTTATTAACAGACATTGCTAGCTGCAGCAAAAAAAAAAATGTCACACTCATAGTTGTATGCTGGCTAATTGTTAGAGTTGCTAAGAAATGCACATTCCTTAAATCCTATCGCTGAGGTCAAGGTTTGCCCTTGCCCTGATACACAACAATAGTGGTGTAGGTTTTACTCGATACAGAAATGCAGGGAATGGAAAACTCTGGAGCATGTCACAAAAGAAAAAAACAGTTCAGTTGCTCTCCTGTGATTGACTCATTTTTTGAGGAAATAGTATTTGATGAACTGCAGTGGAAGATAAACAATAAAATAATATAGGGTAAGCAGGAAATATCTAAGACATAAACCAGTATAATGCTAACCAAATCAAAGGGTCGGGAAAAATAAACAAATCCAAAAAAAGTACCATGCAGAAGGTTACAAATTAAATAGGGAACTTAAGTTACTTTGAAGCATTTTCATAGAAACGGAATATTTGCTGTGTGACTTCATACTTACTATAGTAAAACAGAGTGAACGGGGCAGAGAAAGGAAAATTCCCTTAATAATGAATATTTTATTTCCTGTCACACAAAGATTTGATATGAAGTTAATTAACCAATTACTGCAGCTCAGTGAACAATACATTCAGCATAGCCTTATGACCAGAATTCATCAAATGTAATGACTTCCAGAAAGTAAAATTATTTCAGTTGTCCCTTGCTGTCACTATGCCACCTTCATTTTGCTTACTCTACCAAAGCTTCTAGGATTCTTGAAAAAAAAAGGAAAAAGAAAGAAACAAACAATCCCCAAAAAACAATTGGTTTATAGAATACTATCTCATTCTAAATATAATTAAATAATTAATTTATTTGTTAAGATATAGGCTAGTCAAGGGACCCTTTACAGCCATGACACAGGCATAAGGTATCAGTGGTAAACACACAATGGGATAATAAACTCCACACAACAAGATGTCACTTATGCAAGGTGCAAAGAGCATAACACTAGCAGGTTATGTGAACTAATAAAAACTAGGAGAAACACAGCACACTGATTAATTCAAACAGATGGATTATACAGGCATATTTAAAAACCCAGTATTTCTAAAACAACAAACAAGCCAGAATAGCATGCAAATAGAAATGGTGCACAGGTGGAGAAATCAAAACAATATATGCCTATCAACTTTAATATAAATCTACCTATCTGTCAGTAAAGGTACTTCGATTAATCAAGGATGCATAACTTGAACATAAATGATAACTCTAAAAAGATCAAAATTAAAAATATAAAAGAAAATCATAAAAACATTTTTCGTAGGTGGCATGCCAACCTTCACCTTTGCCACCCTCCCCATGCAGGCGGCAGTGGCTACCACCCCTTATGTCTGTACCTATCCAGCTATCTCTATCTATATCGATATCTATGTCAATATATCTATCTATATCTATCTATAAATATATATATATATATATATATATATATATATATATATATATATATATATATAGGATCACTACTAAATCCTGAATACTTACAATACCGAAGACTGGAATCCCAAGACCAGATACCTAAAAGACGAGAAGACCGGAAGACCAGAAGTGCGAAACTTAAAATCCCGAGCACTATACTAAACATATACCACACACATACAGATACACACACCTTCACCCAAAACACAAACACAGAAACCTACACTACATGAAAGCAGGGGGCCAAGCCCCCATGAAACTCCCCCATCCCCCTACTTAAATATTCTAGCTATATTTAAATATTCTAACTCCAAGGTTGCACTATACAGACAAACACACAAAAACACCACCACACAACTACATTCCCCTCACACACACACATCACAGTCACAACACACATTTACACACACACTAAAGCCCCTAACAAACACAATCAAACATAGATACTTACCTGACCTTCCACCAATCCATTAACAAACCGCAACGCCAGAAGCACTACTTCAACATCTACATACTTCTCGATTTTGAAATTCGCTCTTCTGGTCTTCTCGTCTTTCAGGTATCTGGTCTCGGGATTCCGGTCTTCAGTATTGTAAGTATTTGGGATTTAGTAGTGATCCTATATATATATATATATATATATATATATATATATATATATATATATATATATGTATATATATATATATATATATATATATATATACATATATATATAGATATATACACTTGTATATAGCTGCAGATAGCCAAATCTCTACTCCAAGATCACACAATAGTGAGGAAAGGGCAAGTTCCCACTTCCCACTGTAGTGTGATCTCCACAAAGTAATGGAAACATTCTGTGATCCTATAACTGTTCAATCATTTCTGCTGGCTTTACAGATGTTTAATATTAAGAATGTTAAAACATGTATAGTGCTCCTATACATATATATATATATATATATATATATATATATATATATATATATATATATATATATATATATATATATAAATATATATATATATATATATATATATATATATATATATATATATATCTATATATATCTATATACAATTTTATATATATCTATATATATATATATATCTATATATATATATATATATATATATATATATATATATATATATATATATATTATGTGTGTGTGTGTGTGTGTATGTGCCCTGCTTTTGGAATAAATACCTGTTTGTTTACATCTGTTTAATTGACTGCATGTGGTCGATATATCTGACAGGTGTGTGAGATAAACAATCCCTGGGTAGGGGAATATTCCCTTTCCCTGGGGACTGTGGTATTTTTTAGTTAACATATATAATTAGCAGGTGTTGTGGGGGTGTAAAAGGCCTGCCCTCCTGCAAGACAATGTTATTTCTTACATGAGCCATGGTGGTTCTTTCTCAGAGCATGCATGCTAATGTCAACCTTTTGGAGGTCAACATATGGACTACTTGACTAAAGTGAGTAGACCTATATCTATAGCTATATCTATATTTATATGTGTGTGTGTGTGTGTGTGTGTGTGTGTGTGTGTGTGTGTGTGTATATATATATATATATATATATATATATATATATATATATATATATATATATATATAAAATTTACACATGCATACAAGAAAGTTAGCACATTTACTTATATTAAGGTTCATCCCTTACCATCTCGTTTATTAAGTCGGTCATTAGAACCCCTGTTGATCAAATCCAAAAAAGTCATGTGTCAATAAAAGGAAAAAGATTAAAAAAAGTGACCTGTATCACACTATCACAGATAATATGTTATTATACTTAGAAAACCCATTTATCCCAGTGTCCCTCTGTTACAGATTAATCAGAAACACTCTGCAATCTCTAAGTACAAGTTAAAGCTATAGAAATCCACACCTTGGTCACTAAAAGCAACTAATATGGTATTAATGTAAACACATTAGGCAATATTACAGCTTCATTCACCTACATGAAACTATCTTTGATCATTTTCCTTGCAGAATGGTTATCCCAATAGGCCTAGAATCTGATTTGTATCTATACCCCAAAAACACAAATTCCAAAAAAAAAAAAAAAAACTTTAACGGCATTAGTGATAAAAAAAGTGAACATGTACTCAAAATGTGGAGTGTATTTTATAAAGCTGAAAGCTCTAAAGAGCGAATACAAGTACATCGACACATAAAGAGTGATGTACAAAACTAGTGAAACAAGTACTGAGCAAAAATCAGAACATCAAACGGATTTGTTTGGCCAGCAGCGCGATCCTGGAGATAAGGAAATATTTCCTTTTTCCCACTGTAGTGTGGTCTCGGAGTTGGTATATTTAAGTAGGGGAGGTGTGAAACTGTATTATTTTAGTTTTATTTAGTAAATTTACTTATACCTGCATGGCGTTGTTTAAAGAAACACGTTCGCTGTTTCGATTTTCACTCAATAAGTGTTTCGCTATTTCTGTACATCGCTCTTTATGTGTTGATGCACTTATATTCAATCTTTAGAGCTTTCAGCTTTATAATATAGACTCCAAAATGCATTTTAAAATTGCAGGCAAGTGGAATCCTTACTGAGTTGAGTTGACTAGCAAAAATACTTCAAGTGTCAGGTCTTAATAGGTTCATAGGTTCATAGGTAGGTACTAAGCTATTGGCCCTAGGGCCTATATAAGCCTAGTCAAATGGTACCCTGGCTTTTGCCACCCAAGAAAATTATTTTCCTGTGCCCCTGTCAAGCAGAGTCAAAGAAGTGATCCCCATGGTGAATTTCCTATCTCCCATCCAATCGTCAAGATTTTTCTTGAAGAGTGCTAATGAGGAGCTTTGTTTAATATAGATAGATAGTTTGTTGTGTTCCAGGGTATGGGAAGTCTCTGAGACAGGAATCTATTGCTCCAGCATGTTCTTTTTATTGTGGTGACAAGGTTTAGGTCCCTAGAGCATGTAGCTCAGAGGGACTGGGATTTCTTTACATGGAGCATGTCCAACAGCTCTTGGTTTGACATAGCTTTGCACGTTAGGCAGAGATCACCTCTGAGTAGGCGATATGCGACAGAGTAAAGCTGGAGTTTTTTGAGACGGACTGCGTAGGGCATCTGTTTGAGGCCATTAATCCTCTTTGTGAGGTACTTCTGTGGCCTTTCCAGTTGTTGTAGATGTTGTGTGGGGTACATACCAAAAGGGGGGTTATACTCTATAATGGGTCTAATGAGTGATGAGTAGAGGGGAACAATGACCTCTTTTTTCCTGGATGAGAAATATTTTGTGATGAGGTGTGCCATGTAGAAGGATTTCCTGACTACAGTGGCAATGTGATTATCAAAGGAGAGACTACTGTTCACCTGTGTCCCAAGGTCTCTTATCACATTTTCGGTGTTAAGTAGACTACCACCTATGTGGTAGTTCATGGGTACAGAGTTTTTATCAAAAGGGATGACAATGCACTTTTTGGCATCGAGCTTGAGGCCATGGCTTTGACACCGGGCATCTGTCTCAGTGAGGCACTTTTGTAGGATGTCCACATCGTTAGGAGATTTGATTATGGCTCCTAGTTTGCAGTCATCTGCGAACTTTGTTAGCCAAAGACCTTCTGTGTTAGCCTGTACTTCAGGGAAGTAGATACCAAACAGGAGAGGGCCTAGGACTAAACCCTGTGGTACTCCACTTGTCACTGGTCTGAAGTTGGATTTAGAGTCTGCTACTTTCACAGTGTGGTTTGGTCAGTGAGCCAGTTGGCAACCCATCTTGTGACATAGGGATTTATACCTAGTTTAGTGAGTTTGTCTATAATTCCAGAGTGGGGGGTGGTGTTGAAAGCCTTGGCGAGATCTAGATAGGCTGTGTGTACCACCTTACCCTCATCTACAGCTTTGGTGACCACTTCAAAGAAGTTTATCAGATTTAGGAGACATGATCTGCCTTTTACAAACTCGAACTGGGTAGGGTCCAGAGTTTAGAGATTACCAATGTCATTGTTCATAAGTTCCATGATGTTATACTCCATAGCCTTGCAGACCAGGCTTATCAGGCTAATGGGGCAGTAATTCCTGGGGTCAGTGGTGGCTCCCCCTTTGTGGAGTGGGATAACCATTGCTGTATGCCATTCAGTGGGCACAAAGCCTGAGGTGAGGCTATGACTGAACATGGTACTTAGGTGGGGTGCCAGTTCGTTCTGTAGTTCATGTAGAACGCAGCCTGGGATGTTGTCAGGTCCCATGGATGCTGTGTTCTTGGCTTTGGAGAGTGTGTTTTTTACCTGTGCAGATGTGATTACAGGTACTTTGCATTCTTCTGGTATAGAGATGGGCACTTTAGGGGATGAGAGAGGGGTAAAGTTAGCACTGAACCTATCTGCCAGGATGTTGGCATAATCAGTCGGTTCTGTATATTTAGTGCCATTGTGCTGTAACTCAGAGCAGATCTGAGTGTTGCTATTGAGATTCTTGACCTAGCTATAGAATGCTTTGTGGTTGTCTTTAGAATCAGTGGTGATTTTGTTTTCATAACTGGCTTTGGAGGATTTTATGAGAGATCTCAGCTTCTTACTGAGGCTGACCAGGGAGTTCCTCCAATCATGGGATTTTACTCATTTTTGCAACAGTTTCTTTCTTCTGTTGTAGAATTTGTTTATAGCAGGGGACCACCAGATTGGCTTCCTTTTTTTTAGAGGATAGCATCTTGGTTCTGTTAGGGATTGCACAATCCATGCACTCGTGTAATTGCTTATAAAGTGCAATTGTATAGGAATCAGCAGTCACATCTCTACTGTTGATCAGCATGGGTGTCGTGAAGTTTGCCACTTCTGTCTTAAGAAGCGTAAGCGTGAAGTTAGCTTTGGAGAAATTTTTTACGGTGGTTTCCCTAATGGGGGGTGGGGCTGGGATGTGGATGTCTAGGGTGATTTGCTTGTGGTCGGATATGACCAACGAGGAATTGACCTCTGGTGTGGAACACCGGTTGCCCATGTTGGTAATGACCAGGTCTAGGATATTGCTACCCCTGGTGGGGGTGTGCATAAGTTGATCCAAGGCATTAGAATTTATGAATTCTAGAAAACGTTGAGCACGAGAGTTGGTACATGAGTAGTTTTCCCAGTTAATGCTGGGGTAGTTGAAATTGCCCATTATTAGGGTGTTAGGCTGTACCCTAATATTTTCCAGTGTATCAAGAAATGAGGAGTGGGAATCCTGGGGCATGGTGGGGGATCTGTAGCAAGCTACAATTTGCATTGCAGTCTTGCCCAGAGTTAGTTGCACTTGGATAATCTCAGATGCATTATGCTGAGCAACTAGCCTGGAGGTGTGGATATCCTTAATGAATATTGACATGCCTCCATCTTTAGTGCTTCTGTCCAAGTTAGGTGGCCGAAAGGTGTGGTATGAATTATAGCCTGGTAATGCAGGGGTGCTCTCTGGAACCTTGACCCAGGTATCTGTCACTGCACAGATGTCGATGTTCTTAATGTCCACAAATCAGTTTCTATGCTTATTGGGATAACCATGCTGCAAGGAAATTTTAAAACTATCAAAGTTAAGACAAAAGCAATCCTCCTTTGTTAACACAATGGTTGCAGATCAACAGAATACTATCAATTTAAATGTAATGATTGAGAATTCTTTGCAGCTTATATCTGGTCTATAGCTATAGAAACAGTTCATGGTGTGGGACTGTTATATGGTATCCCAAACAAAACAACAAGCAGTAAAATATTAACATACTAATGACTTGCAGAAACAGAATAGAGAAGCGCATCCAAATTCTAAAAAAATGGAAGACTGCAAGAATCATCAACCTTAATAAATAAATGAGGCAAAATATTGGAAACTGTTGATGAAGGTAAACAGTAAACATAAACAAACAGGGAGTGAAGTGCCTTCACAACTCAGAACCAAATTGCTGGAGTGTAAAATAAAAAATACCACCAGAGAATTCAAATAAAAATATTTTATTAAAATAAATAAAATAAAATATATGACACGTATTGAGAACACCCAGCTCCATTTTAAGTGCTTTTGTCTCACTCTGGAGACTTCATCAGAAATGGTAAAATCTTAACATCACTTCAATATATAACTTTCTTAAAAAGAAATTTAAAGAGGCTATGCACATCTTTCCAAATTATACCATAATTAAAAAATTACCCTACCTAACATTTGTCAGCATTATAAGAATTATGAATATAAAATAAAAATAATAGGTACAATATTATCTATATCTCACTTATTAATTTAATTAATTGTTAGACACTTAAAAATAATCCTATGGCACAAGTACCATAAAAATAAATTAAGGTACAACTTGAAACACTTAAAAAGTTGTGAATTCTTCTAATATTCATACTGTTTAAATAATTAATAAAAATCCTATAATATTAAATTTATGCTATGAATAATTAAAATGTATATAAAAAGAAAAGTGTTATGTGTTAAAATCTATGCTTTATGAGGTGCCAGCTGAAACAGTTTTATTCATAATTTGGCTGTTCTAAGTTTAAAAAATGGCTGCAAGGACACATTATCATTCAATCCTGGAGCTATCTTGGCATTTAATCTTACTGCCAGGAAACTCTTTATGCTCTATTAATTGCTCCTATTATCCTCCACCAGGACTTATTTCAACCTAAATATGATCCCAAAGATGAGTTTTTAAACCATTACAACACTCAACATGTTTAGCCAAACAATTATTATAATTTTTATTTTTATGTCATAGTTGTGTTCATAAATTGGCAGCCACGGTGGTGCAGTGATTAGCGTTGCCGCCTCACAGCAAGACATTCTCTGGTTCGATCCTTGGCTGTGATGCCTTATGTGTGGAGTCGGCATGTCCTCCCTGTGGTCACGTGAGTTTCCTCCGGCTGCTCCGGTTTCCTCCCACATCCCAAAGACATGCTGTAGGTGGATTGTACACTCTAAACTGGCCCTAGGTGTGAGTGTGTACGTGTGCCTTTTGTGGAAGGTTGGGTGCTGGGCTGGCAACTCGACACTGTAAAACTACACTGCCAATCATGAGCGGACAGGTGATCCGCTGTGCTGACCCCTAACCGGGAAAAGCCGAAAGAAGAAGTAGAAGAAGAAGTTGTGTTCATAAATTATTTTTCTCAGTGTTCTCTCTGTCTTTTCAACATAAAACCCATCGCATCCTGAACACCTTTCAAAGTAAACAGTACCATACTTAAACTTTTGAACCCAACCTATTCTTTAAAATAGCATATTTATCCTCATTTTGTTTGTTACCTTCAAATAATTGTTTAAAATTCACTATTGTTTTGTTTATAAAAAGTGGTGCATTACTAATAATTCCTACTAAGTCTATATTACCTTCAACATATTTTAATTCTCTTTAATAACATTTTTATAGCTCTTGATATTTCATTGTATGTCACCACACAAGCTATTTCTTAACTTTTTTATCCCACTTTGTCATTTTTCATACCTTCTTTCCTTTTCCCCAATAATGGGGTATACTATTATCCTGGCCTTCCATAACTTCTGTCATGATCTCAGTTACCATTTCTTCTGGATAGCCCCTTTCTTTAAACATAATTCTTAGTTTTTCCATTTCCTCTTCCAAGTCCTGAAGACTAGAAGTCATTTGAGTCACTCTAATACATTCTACTTTTGAACTGCAGGAATTTGGCTCAGAATTGTTGATGAAGAAAATAACCATATGGAAATACATCATGTTAGAGCCTGTTCAAACTGATGACACAAATCTGGTCTCAGAATGGCTTCAGCATACTCCACCCCAAAATAAAATAATAGCTATAATTGACAACTGTATGTATGTTTACACAAATTTCTAAAATCTAGAATAACTCCTAAAGACAGAGGTATAGACATAGACTGGAGAAGCTCTTAGTGAAATAATTGTGAACATATGGCACACACAAAATTTCAATATACACATATTGTGATAAAGCAGAATTGTTATTACTCTACAACAAATCTTACATAATTAGGAATTAAGCTATTGCCAGAATTTAAGATGTGGAAATTTTCAACAACACATATAAAGCATATACTTTACATATACTTTATATATAATATACTTTACATATAAAGAGTATACTTTTCATGAGGAAGTCGGGAGTGGCAGAGAAGAACATAAGAATGGTACAGGATATGTACAAGGGTAGTGTGACAGTGGTGTGGTCTGGAGTAGGAGTGATGGATGTGCTCAAGGTGGAGGTGGGATTACATCAAGGATCAGCTCTGAGCCCTTTCTTATTTGCAACGGTGATGGACAGGTTGATAGATGAGATCAGACAGGAGTGCTTGTGGAGTGTATTTGCAGATGATATTGTGTGAGAGTAGGGAACAGATTGAGGAGACCCTAGAGGGGTGGAGATAAGTTCTATAGATGAGAGGAATGAAGGTCAGCAGGATTAATATAGACTATATGTGTGTGAATGAGAGGGAGGATAGAGGAATGGTGAGGATGTAGGGAGTAGAGTTGGTGAAGGTGGATGAGTTTAAATACTTGGGATCAACAGTTGAGAGTAGTGTTGAGTGTGGAAGAGAGGTGAAGAAGAGAGTGCAGGCTTGGGTGGAGTGGTTGGAGAAGAGTATCAGGAATGAATTGTGACAGATGGTTATCAGTAACAGTGAAAGGAAAGATCTACAAGAGAGTAGTGAGACCAGTTGTTATATGGTTAAAGACGGGGGCACTGACAAAAAGACAGGGTCCAGAGCTGGAGATGGCAGAGATAAATATGTTAAGATTTGCATTGGGTGTAACAAGGATGGACAGGATTATGAATCAGTATATGAGGGTCAGCTCAGGTTGGACTGTCTGGAGACAAATCCAGAGAGGTGAGATTACATTGGTTTGGACATGTGCTGAGGGGAGATGCTGGGTATATTGGGAAAAGGATGCTAAGGATGGAGTTGCCAGGTAAGAAGAAAAGAGGAAAGCCTAAGACAAGGTTTATGGATGTGGTGAGAGAGAGAGTACATGCAGGTGGTTGGTGTGATAGAGCAAGATGCAGGACAGGAAGAAATGAAAACAGATGATGGGCTGTGACAACTCCTAATGGGAACAGCCAAAAGAAGAAGAAGAAGAATACAACCCATATACTTTAGCATTCCTACATCGATAAAGATGCACACGATCAGTACTTTAAGTTGATTAAGACAAATATACAAGTTTCAGAACCAGGTGGGCTTTATTCCATTTTTAATATTAAAACAAAAAAAAAACATTATATTGTCAAATTGTTTTTCTCATAATAACCCTGTCTTTTCTAATTAAATATTAGGCTATTAGAAACTGACTTTTAGAATGAATCTATCTTATGCAGGTTGAAGAATGCTGTTTTGTTTATACTTACGTCAGTTGAGTTTTCATTTAAAAAACAATGATGTTCTGATGTTTCTAACAGCATAACTTTTGAGGAAAATGTTAGCCTAATTAATAAACATGAAAGTGGATGACTGGAAAGTTTTGTCATGTGGATGCAATGTATATATATATATATATATATATATATATATATTGATAATCTTATCTCTGCTATTACTGGATTAGTTTTGTCAGCATTTCTTTTCTTTTTTTTTATTAGATATGATTTGTACCAGTGTATATTTTAATAGATCTTATTCCATTTCTAATCAAGACATGAAGATTGATTGCTTAAATAAAGCTTTTGCAAAACACTACAGAATGACTGCGTTAGATCACCTTGAAACATTGAACATCAAAATGTTGAGAAGCTAGAATGTCAACTGAATGCTTGAAATATCAAAAGGGCAAACTTCCAACTGGAAGCAGTTTTTGGAGTGGGACAAACTGTAGAACAGAGCATGTTTTGTGACTTTAGGAAACATTTCAAAGTGAGGGCACATGCATATAGAGAGCATGTGCAGGCAGCAGTGCCATTTTGAGTGAACGGCAAGAGTGGTAACATGTATGAGTGAGGTAGTGAGTCTGTTTATAAGTTTATTTAAGTTTACGTTACTAAGCCTCAATCCTGATGTGTTTGTATATAATAAAGCTGTTTGAACTGAACCCACAACTGTTTTTTTTTTATCCTGACCGGATCAGTGGCATGGTGTCAGAAGTGGGATAGCTGAACAACATGGTATTAGGAGTGGCATACTGAATGACATGGTGCCAAAACCTGGAATGTCTGAGCAACAAGAAACCAGATTCCTCATCCCAGCCTGCATAAATGATTGAAAAATGTCAGAAATTAATTTCAGATAAGTTAAATATACATAAATGATTTATTTCGTAAAGCAAACAATACAAAGCCTTCGCAAATCACTAAACATTATTAATCAAACAAAAAGTGAAAACACATTTTTGATTAAACAAAATGTACAAAAATCATGATATCTGACAGAATTATTCAAAATATTTATGAGTGTTCAGAACAACTCATTTGCATAACGAGCATGTTAAAAGTAAAATGAGCACAAGAAAAGTATAATGAGCTTGATAAAAGTCAAATGAGAATAACAATAAAAGGGCAAAATGAGCATGGAAAAGGAAAATTACTGCATTTTTTAGTAAACAACTACAATTTGTGATATGAACTACTATTTTGCATTGACTAAAGCTATTCAAAATATAACTAGAGTTGTTCAAAGTAGAGTGTGCAAAGTGTTTGCAGTGTGCACTTTATTACAGTACATTTATTTTGAAGAGTTTACTGTGTGCAAAGTACAGTTATTTCACAACGTGCAGTCATTCCAAAGTGTTTTTTATACTGTACAGAGTTATTTTGCAAAGTGCAGTCATTTCAAAAGATTCCTTGTACTGTGTACAGTTCATTTGCAAAGTGCAGTCTTTTGAAAGTGTTTCTTACACTAAAGGTGGTTTCACAATGTACAGTGATTTCAAAGTGCTCTTGTGCTACAGAGAATTATTTCAGAAAGTGCAGTTATTTTGAAGAGTCTGTTGTGCTGTTGAGCATAATTACAAGTTTCTGGCATAAAATTTCTGACACATCTGTGTATATGTTCATAAATAATTCCAGGGGTCTTTATTACTGTGTTGGCATGGCAGAGGCATTTCACAGACCCAGTCTACTTATGTTTGATTATAATAGTGCAGTGAATTGGAGAGTATCTGAGCAGGAATATGATATTTTCATACAAGCATATGTTAATAAATACATCAAGAACTAAGCATATGAGATTTGGGAGACATAAACTGAAAGGTGAATATTTAATACAGCACACAGTGTTTGAAACTTTAGACTCATTTAAGGACCTGGGTATATGGGTAGATTCAGCTATGAGTCTTTCTAATCATATCAACCAATTGGCTAATGATAGTTATAGAACTATTGGTTGTATACAAAGATTTATAAAGTCTAGGAAATCAAACATAATGAATTAATTGTTTGTTAGTTACATTAGGCCCAAACTTGCGTATGGAATAACAATATGGAAACCCTATAGGAAAACAAGCATGAATAAACTGGAAAGAGTACAGCGAAAATATACCAAGGGCACCCATGGATGTGAAAATCTAAGCTATTATGAAAGACTAAAATATCTGAACTTGTACAGTGTCTCGTACAGATATTTAAGAGGAGATCTTATTCAGGTATATAGGGCATTTAGGGACAACTACCTCTGGGAATGTTTGGGGTTAACAAAAAGTACTAAAGAATCATCAGATAACCTATGTAAAAGATTCTATAGGAATGAGAAGTGTACTAATTGGTTCTCTGACAGAGTAGCTGATGCTTGGAACAGACTACCAAATTACATTAAAGCAAGTACTAGATTAGATATTTTAAGAACAGCCTGGACATTTATTATGGGAACAAGTGTTTTTGTATATTGGCAAGCTAGAAGGGCTTGAAACATTTGTATGTATGTATGTATGTATGTATGTAAGCAATTTTTTCTAATAAAAATGCACATACGAGGGTATTTGTCCTACTTAATCTAGCAGGGTCAGAAGCCAATGAAAGAGAGTGTTCATTTGTGTATGCACCAGCAGTACATACAGGAGAAGGGAAAAACTGTCATATTGTTGTACGGGTTGAATCAAGGGAGGACCCTGAGTGCTTGAAACATAAATTTAGAGAAATGTGTAACCCCCCAGACAATAATTACATTGGAGAGGCACTTATTTTATACAAGTGACCAAACGTAAGTAGAAACATTTGCAGCTTACATTACTGACTTGAGAAACAAAGCTAAAATTCATAGATTTGGTGATTTGAAAGATGAGTTGATAAAGGACAGGCTTGTGTGTGGTGTTAATAATGATGTAGTGAGAAAGATTTTTGCTTTGAGACAGTGATTTAACATTGAGCAAAGCCATAGAGACTTGTCAAATACACAAGCTTACAGAAAAGCATACAAATATGCTTGCAAGTGATAAGACCATGGTTTCAGCAGCCTCTAGAGCAAACATAAACAGCATGCAGCACATGGCTAACAGAAACAAGCCTAAGCACATGGCAGCTGCAGCCCCTGGAGGATTTCCAGGGAGAGCCTATACCTTTCCAGCAAGTTCCATGACTAGCTCAGTAAGATGGACATGCTCAGTGCAGCACAAGGCTGAGTCAGCAAAACCCAAGTCAAGTCTCATTGTCATAATTGTGGTGCCAATCACAAGTCCAAAACAGAAAAGTGGTTAGCATTTGGTCAGCAATACCACAAGTATAAAAAATGGAACCATTTTCAAAAGCTTTGTAAATCAAGCAAGCGTCATTCATTTGTTAAGAAAGGTCACTCAAAAAAGCAAGTTGATCATATAGAAAGTTGCAACTCTACTTTCTATGTAGATGGTGTATCAGTGCTTGATGAAAAGGTTAATGCAGTAGATTTGTTGGCAAAGAATGAAGTGTTTTGCACTGTCTTGATTAATGGTAAACCTACAAAGCTCAAAGTGGACACTGGTTCAAAGTCCAATGTTATATCAGCAGAAACATTTGCTAAAGTAAGACCTGGTGAACAACTTAATTTGGCCAATTGTGTGAAGCTTGTTGTTTATGGAGGTGAACAGATTGAAATTAAAGGCTTAGTAGTGCTCTCATGCTATTCAGCTGGGAACAGTTACAGCTTGCAATTTTATGTAGTTAGAAGTCCTGTACAGTAATTATGAGGTCTCAGAGATAGTTTAAAAATGAAACTGTTTTCTTTTACCAAAGAAGTCCATCATGTAAGCACACATCCTAGTTCCAGTTTCACCTATGCTATTTTCACAGAGTATGCTGATATTTTCAAAGACAAGCTAAGTAAACTTCCAGTAGTGTACTCCATGAAATTAGACCCAGAGGTCAGTCCAGTGGCCTGACTAGTGAGAAGAGTTCCGATAGCTATGCAGGACAGAGTCAAGGTCCATTTAGATAAAATGGTGCAGCAAGGTGTGATTTGTCCAGTTACAGAATAAGCTGAATGGGTGTCTTCCATGGTAGTCACTCATAAGAAAAGCTCAGATGAAATCAGAATATGTATCAACCCAAGAGACTTAAATGAAGCATTAAAGAGACCCCACCATCTCATGCATACAGTCAAGGAAATTGTTACTGTCATGCCAAATGCCAGTGTTTTTTTTTTCTGTCTTAGATGCAAAGAGTTAATTTTGGCAGGTAATGCTTGATCACAAATCTTCACTACTGACTGCATTCTGTACGCCATTTGATAGATCTAAATTTCTCAGAATGCCTTTTAGAATAAATTCTGCCAGTGAAGTCTTTCAGTGTGCAATGACACAAATTTTTTTTCAGACTATCCATGTGCTATAATAGTAGATGATTTACTAGTTGGAGGCAATGATGAAGCGCAGCATGACAGAAACTTCAGGAAAGTTCTGGAAACAGCATGTGAAGTGAATCTAAAGCTCAGTCCTCTGAGACATAAATTCAGGCTACCACACGTTACTTATGTTGGTCATTTATTTACCACTTCAGGCTTATGACTAGATCCTTCTAAACAAACAGCCATTCTTGAGATGCCAGCTCCAGACAATGTCCAAGCCTTACAGCATTTATTTGGTATGGTTAACTATTTGAGCAAGTTTATACCAGACTTCAGTGAATTATCAGTGTCTTTAAGAGAGCTGACACACCAAAATGTTACCTGGCCATGGCTGGAACAACACCAGAGAGCATTTGATGACCTGAAACAGAAAATTGCCAGTCCACCTACGTTAAGATACTATGATGTCCACAAACCAGTAATTATTTTCTGTGAGGCTTCAAAGTTCGGTCTTGGTGCAGTTATTCTTCAAGAGGGCAGACCAGTAGCATATGCATCTAGAACTCTTACTCAAACTGACATGCAATTGTGTTCGCATGTTTGAAGTTCCATGATTATATTTATGGCCGAGCTATCCAGATTGAGGCTGCTCATCAAACTCTAGTCATTATTTTAAAGAAGCCTATGTATACAGCTCCAGCAAGACTACAAAGATGATGCTCACATTACAAAAGTACAACTTCAAAATGATCTATACAAAAGGCAAACTTCTTTATCTGCCTGATACCTTATCCAGATCACACGGAAATACCACAGAAAAGCTTGATGCAGAGAATTTTGACTTTGATGTCAAGGAAGTGCATAATTTTTCTACCTCAAGACTTGATGAGCTAAGAGATCATTCAAAGGCTGATCCAGTTTTGCAAAAGCTCAACCACCTCATCAATGTTGGATAGCCACCAAAACAATCTTGTGTACCAATAGAAGTGCAGCATTATTTTCCTTACAGAGTTGAGATGCTAATGGAAGATGGTATCGTTTTCATAAGTCCTAAAGTTGTTGTTCCTACTTCCTTACAATATGAGAGCATCCAGATTTTGGATTGTGGCCACCCAGGTTCCGAAGCTACCAAAAGAAGGATGAGACGACTAGTATTTTAGACTTCTCTGTCAAAAGATATCGATAAAGTACTTTCAAGTACTTTCATCTTGTTCAGTATGTATGCAATAGTACTAAACCACATTTGTAAAAAGAGCCACTTCAGCTAAGCCAGATTCCTGAACCTCCTTGGTCAACAGTAGCTACTGACATATTCGAGTGGAATAGTCAACATTACTTAGTGTTGGTAGACTCTTATTTGAATTGGTTTGAGATTGATCTGCTACTCAACCTAACGTCCAGTACTGCTATTACTAATCTGAAATGTTATTTCTTAGTCCATGGTAGTCCGCATAAAGTTATTTCTGACAACAATGCCCAGCTTACCAGTCAGCTATTTTAGAAATTTGCAAAAGAGTGGGATTTTATCCATATTACCAGTAGTGCTGAGTACCCACAATAAAACTGTCTAGCTGAGCATACAGTACAAAGTGCAAAGCAATGACTAGAGAGGTCAAACCATTACAATGCCGATGTTTTTTTGAATTTGCTTAATCTCAGAAATATACCCCATGACAATTTACTTGGCTCACCTGTTCAAAAACTTCTATCAAGGCAAACAAGAACAACCTCTCCTATCAGTTCCAGTTGGTGCTTAATGCTAAAAACACCAGAGCAATCAAAGCCCAACTATTTAAAAAGTGTTCATTCCAGAAGTCCACATGATAAAATGAGCAGATTTCTTCATCTATTGAAAGAAGGAGAGATAGTGAGGATGCAAACGGTGAAAGGTTTTGATTAAATTGGTCAAGTGAGAGGTGTATGTGCTGAGCCAAGACCTTACTTAGTAGAATCTGAGGGTATAGAATACAAAAGAAATCGCAGGCATCTACTTCTGGTGTCTGAATCAATATCACAGCATTGTACCTGTGATACAGACTGTAGATCTCAGAGCAATCAAGATTATGTTCCTGTTGAAGAACATGTATTAGTACCTATTCCCATTACTGATAATGTCCTAGGTGCCCCTGAAGTTGAACATTCATTAAAGACAGTCCCTATTGCTAAACCCAGTCCTAATTTTTATGTCACACAGTCAGGTTTTATTTCCAGACCTAGTGCAAAATACACAGTAACCTGGACATGATTGTTTAATTTGTAATTAGTTCTGTACAATTGCATGTCAAATGATTATTTCTGTATAATTGCATGTCAATGATTGTTGCCATTATTACTGTGCATGACTTATTTCTTAAAGAGGTAGGATGTAGAACAGAGTGTGTGTTGTGACTTTAAGAAGCATTTCAAAGTGAGAGCACGTGTGTATAAATAGAGAGCACGTGCAGGCAGCAGTGCCATTTTGAGTGAACAACCAGAGTGTTAGCATGTGTGAGTGCAGTAGTCAGTCTGTTTATAAGTTTATCTAAATTTAAGTTACTAAGCCTCAATCCTGATGTGTCTGTATATATAAAGCTGTTTGAACCTAACCCACAACTATTCATCTGTTTTATCCTGACTGGATGAGGGACAAAAAACACCTTGCAATACCACCTGCCAAATTTATATATACCAATTTCCTGATTGCATGAACAGGAAAAAGGGAGAAATCTCCCAAAACAATTGACTCACTGTCAGTGTACACATAGACATTGTACTAGCACTAATTTCCTCTGAGGAAAAAACAGATAGCAGTGTCCTGTTCCTTGGCATCTTGTGATTTGGGCAATTGACACTCAATTTGATTTCAGTCATGTTTACATATACTGGATAATTCATACAGAATATGCAAAACAGAACTGCATATGACTAAATCAACAATTTCTAAAAGAAGACTGAAACTGCATTTTTATGAAAACATAGGATTTTAAAGTAGATTAAATTGGCAAAGTGTGGTAGTGAGAGACTAAATTCCTGCATAGGTTAGCTAATTTTTCTTTTATGCATGGTGAATATTTGAAGACAACCGAGTTTCAATCTTTTGGTTTTAATATTTTGTGATGTAGCCTTCTATGGTGATTTCAGAAGCACAAATCTAATTTTTTAGTGAGCATGGTGCTGCTGAAGGTACAGAAACAGTAAGCAAGAGACAGAATGATGCATAAGGATAGTGTGTATGTGCAGGGGAGTGAGATTTGTAAAGGGATATAAGGTACAACATGTCGGCAATATTGAAGAGGCAAGACTGAGGGAAGATAGTTAATTTGGGACAGGTAAGAAAGCTTAAGGAAACTGAAAAAGATTAGGAGGTAAAGTAAAGAAGAGACAAAGAAATGGGAAGATGAGCTATAGAATAAATATGAAAATTGATGAGTATGAAGTAATTAATCATGGGATGCAGCTACACAATTATACTTGACATATATGGTGGAACAATTGCAATTAGATCACATTATTAATACATTATCACGTATCTTTAAAGCAGCTGCTAATGAATATTACAGAGAGGTGGCTAGGTTCATCATAAAGAAGGGTTTTTATTTACCACAAAACTGAAATTTATTAAACAACTTTTTGTAAGAAATAAGAGGTACATCAGGGCCTATGATGGGTAGCTACAACTGACCGAAGAATAAAACTGGCATCTGTCTATGTTCAATAGGGAAGGGCAGAACTTTGATAACCTACCTCTGAAATAAGAAGTTTTATAAAACTTGTGAGGATTATATGAGTCATTGTTTTCTTCTCTCCCTCTCCCATTGCTTCATACCTTCTAGCAGTTCCAGTGCCCCATCCATTGGAGGATCTATCGGCTCTTCCATCCACCCTGGACTTTTCTTTGTTTCTGTGCTGGAGGTGGTGTGTGTGTGTGTGTGTGTGTGTGTGTGTGTGTGTGTGTGTGTGTGTGTGTGTGTGTGTGTGTGTGTGTGTGTGTGTGTGAGGGAGTGGAATGCCTGTGCTTTCTTCTGCTAGAGGGATTTTTTTCTTTATGACCTACCTCCTTGTTTCCACCCCCCCCCCCTTCCTGTTCTCATTAATTCTCATCCAAAGAATATTCCTTCTTTGGATAATGCCTCCCTTGAGAATCATCAACATGTGCTTCCTGCTGGCATTACTCACCAGTCCCTCCCTGCCAGCACCTCAAATGAAACACTAGTGATATTTTGATAGAAGATATGTTACCATTCTGTTTTATGTCAGAAATAAGATGTGTCTCCTTGGAAAACTGGCATTTTATACTCCTGACAGTCAGAAAAAAAATGATGACATAAGATGTCAGAAAGACCTACATTTTGAAGATTTCTTTGTACAAATTGAAAGGAATACCAATTTCAGTTTCGTAATATAAAAAATTCCAAAGAAGACTAATAGTTTAAATACTGTGTGTCTGCCAGCCAGAATGTTCAGAAGTGTATTCCTATACTTTTCAGATCTATCAATTTTTTTGTTTTGTTTTATTTCTTTAAAAACTCTTTGTCTTCCATACCACATGCAAGGGAAGACCTTGCATCCTATTAATTGCAGCAATCTTTCTGGTCTCTGCATTTCAATGAAATGCTTGCAGTTATTTCAGAATATTCTTACTACATCCAATCAGACATAATGAAATGTTCAAATGAAAGGTCTTCTACAACAATATGAGTTCTTTAATTGCTGAGACAAAGCTTAAATAGTGTTTGAAGAGTCTTTATTTAGCTATCATTCTTTTTCATTAAAACTATATAACTGTAACAATGGTATGATTATGAAAATCATTAGGCATGACTTATGTGTCTCAGCTTTCCTCACTTCCCATGCATTCTTGTAAAATAATCTTCCCCACCAATGGCACCCAAATAGGAGAAATACTATATAAAAGCAGGCTTTCGATGACAACACTCAAATATGGTTTTATAACTTTGAGCTGTAAAATTCTGGCAGGTAATCCTGCTGCATTGGACCAAGTGTTATGCAAATATTTCATTAGTCAAGAGCTAGTAATAAAGGGAGTTAAATTTGATTTTACATTGTATAGTATGGCATAGTTCCTTTCCATTTGTGAAAGCTGCAGAATTCAAATTCTATATTCATGTCCAGCCACAAACATGACTCTCCCAGTGAGCTGCCCACTTTTATGAGAATATGTAATCAGCACAGTGCGGTAGTGGTGCTGTGGTAGCGTTGTCGCCTCACAGTTAAGCCGTTGTCCTGTTCAATTCTCAGCTGCAGCGTCTTCTGTGTGGAGACATGCATGAATGGGCATGCCTTTGTTGAAGGTTGTGCATCAGGGCTGGCAACTCGGTATGTAAAAATCTACTGCCAATCATTAGCGGACCGGAGTTCCGCTGTGGCGACCCATAACCGGGAAAAGCCGAAAGATACAAGAACAACTCACAGCTTTGCATGATTTTGATATGTTGCCCCAATAAATGTAGAAAGATACAGAGGATAAACTACTTACTATCATATGTTAGTGCATTTATGCAGGACTGATGGAGGACACAGCGTAAGATTCTGTCTGACAGTGTAAGATTCTGTGCAGTGGATAAGCATGAAAAGGTATGATCAAATATTAGGGAAGGAAAGTTTTACAGTGTACAGATGTACAGATATTTGATACTTATGAAGATGATAGAAGACACAATAGAAATAACAACATACCATTGTTTTATTCTGTGGGAAGTGGAAAACACCAAATGCAACAATGCAATGATGCAACATTCACGTGCCGGGATATACAGAGAAAGATTAGGAGGGAAAGGGAGAGAGAGAGCATTTTCCCCAGAATGTACATTATATCAGGCTCAAGCACAACAAATCTGTTTGATTTTTGTAAATATATTGCACTGTATAACACTAATGCTGGCCTATAAATGAAGGAATATCATTTTTATTTATAAATTTTGAAACAATGATTATTCAAAAGTTATACAGATTTTAGAGAAGTGGAAAACAAGTATTTTCTTTGTGATATTCTGTAAGATTACATCCTACATTGTCTGGAGCATACCATCCATCTTAGTTAGAAATTCCAGAAAAGATATTGACTACAATTAGTAGTTGCCAAGGAAACATGGCTACCAGCTTTGTAATTGTCTTTATACAAACAAATTGGCAGAACTGATAGAATTATCAGACCGTACTTGTTAAGAGATTTATGTGTACACATGTAGTTATTTGTGTGTGAGAGAGTGTGTGTGTGTGTGTGTGTGTGTGTGTGTGTGTGTGTGTGCGTGTGTGTGTGTGTGTTAATCTTCTTTTTAGTAACTGTTTATTGCGAGAATCAGATATAATATTTATTGTGTGCTTTCTATATCCTTCTGCTCTCAATACTTCAAAAATGTATAACAAGCTAGCTATATTTGGTAAAGCTAAATATACATACTCTAATAATCAGACTGAAATGTGATGTACAGAAGCTGCCCATTAAAAAGTTTATTTTCATTAAACAAAAAAATGGTAGTCAGAAAATTAGACAATGTGATCACTGCCCAAATAAAGGATATTCTTCAGGAAAGGCAGGATGGATTACAAATGAAAGTGTGGTTATTTCTTAAAATGTAATTGATTTAAGAAACTGGTCTACATGACAAAGGTAATTCGACTTTACAATGTCTTTTTATCTTGACTTTCAGGTGCATTCATTCATTGTATGTAGTTATAAATAAATTGGATAATGATGGTTAATTTAGAACACCATATTAGCACTCCGTTCCAGTTAATTCCATTGTTTTAGCATAAACAATGGCTAATTCAATGCCTAGCAGTAATCAGCATTATTATTGTTTAATTAACTTACTCTCCAGTTAGCCTATAAAAAACAAATTATTCGATCTTCAACACGATAAATATTTAAAGCACTGAATGTTGAAAGACCATTCTTCTTCTTAAGTATTTTTCTGTAGGTTCTCACACAGAGAATCTCAGTGCTAAGCACAATCCTTTGTCAATGGGGTATGACACACATGCCGTGGGAAGATGGTACTAGACCCTGCAGACAAAAAGCTGTATTAGATCTTTTTTTCCACACGCAGTAGGCTTACAGCATAAAACAGGCATCCTCTGAAGATATAAGCACTGCAGTTCAGCTTGCACTGTAGGTGCAATTACTGTAGTTTAAGGTTTTTGCTTTTAAGCTGACACTTCCATTATTTTTATGATTCTATAAGACACCCCCCCCCCCAAAAAAAAAAAAACACCCATTAAGTTAACAACAGATGCATCCTTTCCTGTCTGTAAAATATAGCAATCACTTTTTAGGCTTAGAATGATGCAGCTCTTTGGGAACTAGTGTAAAGCATTTAAACTTCCTACACCCTGACACATAAACTGACATATACATACATGCACAAACATACACGCATATACAGAAACACAAATGCATGCATTTATGTGTGCTTGATACACACACACACACACACACACACACACACTTGCACAAAGATATGCAGATATATTAAAGCAGATTATACAATGACCCTCCATTAATATTCAAAAAACGTGCACACTGATTGGTCAGTGTGCACGTTGTAAATCAGAGTTATAATAATGGAAAAAGGTCCGGTCGCCTGGACTTTTTCCATTACTATAACTCTTTTTTTTTTTTTTACAGCAACAGAGAATGCAAGATCTCCATTGATTCACACTGTCTCACTATGTTAGACTCATTTAACATAGCGAGACAGCATTAAAAAAAGCAACGGACATTCTCTGTTGCTTTTTTAATGCTGTCTCGCTATGTTAAATGAGTTTAACATAGCGAGACAGTTTGTAAAAAGCAACGGAGATCTTGCTTTCTCCGTTGCTTTTTACAAACTGTTTTGCTATGTTAAATGGGTTTAACATAGCGAGACAGCTTTAAAAAAAAGCAACGGCTCTGTTGTTTTTTTTAAAGCTGTCTCGCTATGTTAAACCCATTTAACATAGCGAAACAGTTTGTAAAAAGCAACGAAGATCTTGCTTTCCCTGTTGCTTTTGCTCACAGCTCTGATGTACTGCGTAGGCATATGCATGCGCAGTACATCAGAAATGCCGCTGAATACCAGACATTCGGTGGAAGGGCAGCAAGGAGGCATTATACAATGCCATTATTTAAGAAAATTAATTATTTTTTTTCTTAAATAATGTCATTGTATAATAGCAATAACCCACTTCTGGGTGTAGGTAATGCTGGATTTACCCATGGTTGGCTTTGTTTGGTCACAAGTTCGAAGCCCTCGTGACCAAACCACGCCAACCATGGGTAAATCCAGCATTACCCACACCCAGACATGGGTTATTGCTATATTATACAACAACCCCCCATTAATATTCAAACAACGTGCACTCTGATTGGTCAGTGTGCACGTTGTAAATCAGAGTTATAGTAATGGAAAAAGGTCCTGTCACCTGGACTTTTTCCATTACTATAACTCTTTTTTTTTTTTTACAGCAACGGAGAACGCAAGATCTCCATTGCTTCACACTGTCTCGCTATGTTAAATGAGTTTAACATAGCGAGACAGTTTGTAAAAAGCAACGGAGATCTTGCTTTCTCTGTTGCTTTTTACAAATTGTTTCGCTATGTTAAATGGGTTTAACATAGCGAGACAGCTTTAAAAAAAATCAACGGCTCCGTTGCCTTTTTTTAAAGCTGTCTCACTATGTTAAACCCATTTAACATAGCGAAACAGTTTGTAAAAAGCAATGGAGATCTTGCTTTCTCCGTTGCTTTTGCCCACAGCTCTGATGTACTGTGTAGGCATACACATGCGCAGTACATCAGAACTGCCACAGAATACCAGACAGCTGCGGAAGGGCAGCAAGGAGGCATTATACAGTGCCATTATTTAAGAAAATTAATTATTTTTTTTCTTAAATAATGTCATTGTATAATAGCAATAACCCAATTCTGGGTGTAGGTAAAGCTGGATTTACCCACAGTTTTCTTTGTTTGGTCCCTCGGGCTTTGCCCTCATGACCAAACCATGCCAACCGTGGGTTAATCCAGCATTACCCACACCCAGGCATGGGTTATTGCTATATTAATCTCTTTTTTGATGATAACATGTTTGGGTAGATGATGGTAAATGGGGTGTGAATATGAAACGACACACAAAGGGACTGGAGGAAAAACATAAAAGTTAGCATATTCATGCCATTTTTAGCAAGTGGATGATACTGCATATAAAAATAACAATATGGGTAAAGTCAATGCAAAAGAAAGAACCAGGCAAAAATTTCTGAACCAAAAGTCTACCTTGGAATTATTGCAATGGATAATATAAGTACTGGAATAAATCATGGTAGAAATGCAGTATAAATGTTGTAGAATATAATTAAGGTGTACGATCCTGTTTTAATTTCTCCAAGTCTTTTGGGTTTCTATTACCATGACAGGAATGGACCCCATTCCTAAGTCAAAGTACGATTAAAGTTCATGAAATTAGTATTGCTTCAACCTTTGATGTCAGCCAGAAGAGCTCTTCTCAGCACCCATAATGTACCCAATAATGACTTCTTCTGAAATTCGTATGGTGTTACATATATTGATAACATATCTAAATACTGTTGTAGATTCGTTTTTTATAAGACCCATTGCTACTACTACTATTGGAACTGTCTAAATATCCTTCTTCCACACTGCTCTCATTTCTGCCTATAAATCCTGATATTTTATGACTTTGTATCTCACGCAAGACACTGTAGTCACTGGGTGTAGTGATTTCAATGATCAATGCTACTTTTGTATTCTATTCATGGACCACTATATCTGGTTTTCTCTCATCTGTCTTTTGATCTGTCGGTAATAGGTGATCCCATGTGACGCACACTTCATTGTTTTCTATGATGCTGTGTGGCTCATGTTTCCAATGATTTTCAGCTACTTCAATACCATAATGTTTACACAATCCCCAGTGCAATGGTCTTGCCACATTATTATGCATTTCAGTGTACAGTCCTTCTACCATTAGTATGTCACAACCAGCTATGAGGTGTGCGACTGTTTCCAATTCTGTTTTAAAAAACCTACATTTGTCTGTTTCTCCCACATATTCAATGGACTTTGTAAACCAACATGTGTGTAGCCAACTATCTTGGGCTGCCAATATTAACATTTCATCTTTTGGATTTTGCCTTTCCTTAACCATTCCTGCATTCGATCTTGATCAACATGAGTTTCTTTCAGAAATTTAATATACTTGCAACTATATTTATGCATTTTCCACATTTCCACATACAAGATAAGCATTATTAATCTTTACATGACAAAGCATTTATTCACAGAGAAATTAGTGGACAGGTGAAATTATTTCCCATAAATAATGCTAGAAGGTGAGACATCTGTGTCCTTTAAAGAGGTTTAGGAGTTCAATAAGATTGGTGGGGGAATAAAAGCTGCCTTTGGCTAGTTTAAATTCTTCACAGACAACATAGACTTGTAGTCTCTGTCCTTCTGCATGTTAATACATTAATGACTTTTATATATAAAACAATGTTCAAAGAATGTAATTAATGATAACAAGGAGCAATAGTTACCACAATATCCAAAGTATCATATCATTGCTATACTATCAGAATGTAGTTCAGAAGCTGAAAGCTAAAAAATACTGTAGTAATCCAGGTCTGCTGCATGAGTGGAACAGAACTATTTGGTTTAGACTTCTAATTCAGATTATGATGGAGGAAATACATCTGCTATAAAAATGAACAAATACAATGTGGAGCAGAAGTAACAATGAACTACATTAACAAGTATGATGAACAGACTGCAAATATCATAAAACAAAACAAAATGTATTATCATACCATTCGCAAAAACACAGCCCCTACTGATTACCACATCAACAGTAACCCCCTAAACACACAACCTGTTGTGAGAGATCTGGGTAGTCATGTTGACAACAATCTGTTCAAGAGAAATCTTGAGCTGTGGATGGGAGATCGTAGGTTTATCCCGGGAATCATCTCAGTGTCACTGCTGGACAGAGGCACAACAAAGTAATGGGCACAGTATTTTTTCATATAAGGGGTGGCGTAAGTCACAAAAATTTGGACTAGGCTTATAAATGCCTTAGGGCAGATAGCCTAGTATAAACCTATGAACGTATGAACCTATAATCTCACATTCGGCCATCATGTAGTGGCAGTGGTCAGAAAATCATTTTACTTGGTTCATCTTGTAAGTAAATGGATTGCATCCAGAAAAAAGGAGGTTATCACTTCTCTTTACCCCTCCCTCATTAGGCCAATAATTGGGTATAATGCCCCATTTGGTATGTACCACTCCAAACACCTGCCCCAACTGTAAAGGCCACAGAAATACCTCACAAAGAGAATCCATGGCCTCCAACACCTGTCCTATGCAGACAGGCTCAAATCATTATCATTCCACTCGGTATTGTACAGATTGCTCAGCGGTGATCTGTGTCTCACCTAGAAGGCAATATCAGACCTTGCCCTACTAGAGATGCTCCACATCTGTAAATCTAACTCCTTGTGCATTACCCACTCAAAGGGCCTAAATGTAATATGCAACATCAACAAAACCTGCTGGAGAGACAGGGTTATCTCTCTGAGGCTGTCTTGTCTCTGAATAGACTTCCCATACATATCAGAGTTCCTCACTGACCCTCTTCAAGAGCAGCCTTGATGAGTAGATGGGAAACAACAAATTCATCCCAGGGTTTCCACCTGTGTCGTGCATTGACAGGGGCGACAGGTACTCACTGAGGTTTCTTTTTTGGGATAAACTGTTGGCAATACTTTTAAGGGCCCCATGGCCATTAGCCTAGTAACATCCTATGATCCTGTGATCCTATGAAGTCTGGCTCATGGTGTCATGAGGATCATTGATGCCTTGAGGCCCAGAATTATGAGAAACTTTCTTTGGGAGGCAGCTTCTTGAAAAGAGAAAACCCTGAAAAAGGTCTGAGCATTTGGGACTATATCGTCTGGTAAAAAGGCCACACTTTTTGCAGCACATTTAGTGTAGTGGTACATTGCTCTGATTCTAGTTACAGGGTCCTGGGTTCAAGTCTTGGCAGTGATGATGATTGGCTAGGATTATAAGGGCGTCAGGGCCATTAGCTTAGTAACCTCCTATGATTCTATGATCCTATGAAACACATTGCAGTAATGCAAAGGCATGCAAAGTATAATAATCTATACTGAACTGGAACATGCCATAGATAGCATGCAGCACAGGAAAATGTATAAATACTGATAGTACATTTAGCTACATAGTTAGACATTGCAAAACAAGCTTGTGTAACAAGCACAGAACAAATAGGTGGGTCACAAAGATATGTATGCTTTGACAAGATGTTAAATTGCGTTCTCATCTGCCAAATTCGGTGAAAGTTTAGGTACATGAAAAAGTTGCTTTTACAAATGTAGATGGACAGTTGATCAGTGTCCTGGTAGCCTTTAGCCTTTTCCACTGGCTTTACTGATGCCTCACCAAGACTCTGGTAAAAAGTAATAGGCTCAGAAGGATATACTTCTTCTAGATGCAGCATTAAATAGAGCCATCACAAAAATGTACTGGATAGCTGTACAGAAAGCAACATCAGACAAATATTCTTTGAGTAATATGTTAACATTTACATGTCCAGACATACAGACATAAATACAGCTGACTGTCTTTAATGGTGAAAGTACTGCCTTCAGGATGACCTGCAAGTCTGGTAGAAGATTAAGGCCATGAGTTGTAGCCCCTGTTGTAAAGCATATGATTTTCTTAACTTTCAGCCCTCATTTCCCTACTGTGTGATCTGAGGCAAGACAGGTAAGCCAAACATTTCTGCAGCATGGGAAGACATGGTCGACAGGTCACACTACTTTGGTAGAGATGGTCTGCACCTGTGTCCCCTAGACTTTTGGATACTGGCCAAGGCATTAGCCACCCTTATAGTGGCATTTTTTAGGCAATGTCAAAACAACAGATCTTCTGACATAACAAAATCTTCTCGAGGTAAACTCAAGGTTCTGTTGCTTAATGTTAGAGTCTAAATAGGAAACTGCACTCCCTGGAAGCAATCATTATGTTGGAAGACACTGACATCTGTGCATTCACCAAGACATGGTTCAAAGATGTGGAAATCATCACAGCTGTGCAACACTACAATGCCTTCCACACGTTCATACCACAAACTGAGTGTAAAAGAATGAAAAGAAGATGTTTCCATCCTTATTAAGGCCAAGTACACCTCAGGACTGGTCAAACAGTATGACTATCTCAAGCTACTTCATGTCCAACTGACTATAGGAAAAACACCCTGCACCATCTTTGCTAGCTATTGATCCCCCACCATGAACCAAGAAAAGCATACAGAATACCTAAAATTACTGGAGTCACTTGTCATACAGCCAAATACCTTGGTTATGGGTGACTTCAACTATCCTTCTGTTGACTGGGAAAGGTACGCAACCACAAACATGCTGGCCCAGATGTTTTTTGTCAATACAAATGCTCTGGAACAGATAGCACACCCACAAGATACTCAAATGTCCCAGACATTGTACTCACCAATGTGGGGGAGCACTTCACCCCTTCTAAGTGATGCCCTCCCTGGTACGATTGGACCATAGATCAGTTTATTTTGACATAATTATAAGGCCTGATGCCCCGTCAAAAACAAAAAAGCTTAACATTTTTTTTCTAAAACAAATTGCCTGCTATTAAGCGAGGTTATAAAAAGTTTCAAATCTCCCTCAATCCCAGATAACATGAGCTCCTATGCAGACATGTATGCAAATGCCCTGTATAATCCCTTAAGCAGCTGTATAGATTCTGCTGTTCCTGACCAGATCAAAACCAAGTCCTTCCAAAAAAAAAAAAAAAAAAGCAAGCAACCCTGGACCTCAACTAGAAACAGGCTATATAACAAGAGGAAGAAACTAATGTCTAAGAACAACAGGGAACTGACTCAGCAGAGAAAGAATTCTCTCTACAGCATAAACAAATCAGAAATCTTGTCAACTCCTCCAAAGCTAATTACAAAGCAAAAATTGCATCCCTAGATAAGGATAATCACAAGGCGTTCTTTATCTATGTCCACGATCAGAAAGGGAATGCTCAGCTTTGTGTTGAACTGGTAGTGGATGGCACCACCCATAATCTACTGGAAGAAATTGCCAACCTGCTAGCTGACAGATATGATGCAAACTTTACTCCCTTTCCCCACCAGCCATACTCTAAGGCATACCTGACACTGTTATACAGCCTATTATCTCAAGAGAACAGTTCACATCTGTGTTATCGAAGGACAAAAGCACGGCTTCAGTGGGACCAGATGACATCCCAGGTTGCCTAATAAACAACCTAAAACATGGCCCACTCGCTGCCCTTTTTAACCACAGCCTGGAAACTGGCTATGGTCTGGCAGATTTGATAACAGCAACAGTAATCTCCCTGCTCAAAGGGGGGCCATCAACTGAACCTGGGAACTATAGTTTCATGAGCCTAACCAGCTTCATCTTCAAGACCTTGGAAAGAATCATTATGGACCTTATCAGCAAAGACATAGATGACCTTCAAACTCTACACCCTATCCAGTTTTATTCATTAAGCATAGATCATGCTTGTTAAACCTGGTTGACTTCTTTGAGAAAGTCTCCAAAGCCCTGGATAATGAAAAGACAGTCATAATGCCTACCTTGACCTAGCCAAGGCATTTGACACAATCCTACATTCAGGTATTATAGAGAAAGTCTCCCAAATGGGAATTAACCCTTACGTCACTAGATGGGTAGCCAATTGGCTCATCCACAGAACGCATACTGTCAAATTGGTGGCTTCAGCTCCAGCAGAAGACCAATCACCAGTGGCATACCACAGGGTTTTGTGCTGGGCACTATACTGTTTGGAATTTATTTCTCAGAAATCCAGGCAAACACTGATAGCCTATGGCTGACAAAATTTGCTGATGATTCTAAACTGGGTGCAATAATAGAGTCCCCCAAAGATGTTAATGTACTGAAGAAAGGGTTAATTCTGACAAATGATTGGTGCCAGAATCATGGATTGAAGCTAAATGCAAAAAAAAACAACATTATTATTCTCTTTGGAAAGGCTGACTTCCCTGCTAATTAAACTATTGATAGGACCCCCAAAGCATAAACCCAGTGGTAGGGGATCTAGGTACACAGTTTGATAGGAATATGAGCTTTGCCCACCAAGTTTACACAGTGGCAAGGAAAGCTATCTATATGCCACATGTCATAAGTAAAGGCATTGCATCCAGATGTAGGGATATTATAATTCCATTATACTCGGCCCTCATCGGACCATTAATTGAGTACAATGTTCCCTTTTGCATTTACCTCAATATACACCTGCAACAACTGAAGAGACCCCAGTGGTTTCTCACAAAGAAAACAAAAGACATTCAAAACAAACCGAAGGGGAAAGGTTGAAAGCCCCATTGCTCTACTGTGTATCCTACAAGCTGTTAAGAGATGATCTGTGCCTGGCCTTAGGGGCAGTCTCTGACTCTGTCCTAATGAAAATGCTGGATATTCACAAATCATATTGCACAAGAGTCACTCCATTAAGGTATCTTAACCTAGCCTATGGCTTGAACAGATGATGCTGGAGAGACAGATACATCTCCCAGAGACTAGCACTTCTCTGGAACAAACCCCCAGTTCACATGAACCAGAGCTGCATCCTGACTCTCTTCAAAAGCAACCTAGATCAATGGATGGGTGACTGCAAATTCACTCTGAGAGTGGCACCCATGTCCCTCATGGACGGGGTAGTCAGTATTAAGTACCATAGGATGTCATGTCTGTGAACACCGCTCACCTAGCCTAGAACATTTGGTGCAACTATGGATTAATATGGTTAGGCTTATAAGGGGTCTAGGGCCATTAGCCTAGTAACAATCTATGGACCTATGAAAAAGGACTGTGTCCAGTCAGCCTACCTGGTTAACAAATGCCTATTATTATTAAACACACTAGTCACACTCGTTGGATAATTGTAACTAGACAGATAAAACTGTCTTCATGTGATTTGACTATGCTACTTAATTCAAAAGACAGAAAATCAGTTTACATATCAACAGTAAATTATTCAGTTGTCTCAAAAGCACTGACAGTGACAGCTCAGTCTGCATTTAACTATCAGAACTCAATAATAAATGCATATATGGCAGAATCAGCTAGTAGGGCATAAGGGGTGACTGGCATTACCATTATGACTTTTGTGGTGCAGGGTATGAGGTTGTCATGGCTATTCTTACTTATGTAAGTATGCTGATATGCACACAAGTGATGTAAATGGGAAAGAATCAGTACTGAGACCATGTGCCCACCCAACTGACTAAATGCCCATGTATGTAGATGGTAAGGAAAGTGGGGCAGTGGTAATGCTTTTAAAAACATCCTCATTTAGCTAGTCGTACTATCTCAGGTTTGATGCTGGGTTGTTACCTCTAGTATTAAACAATTAGCCATACAGTTGATTAGTAGTCAGTGAGCTTTAGAAAACAGCAACTTAAAACACAAGATTATATACATAACTATCAGAATTATGATTGGTAATATCTGGCTTTATCTACATTAGAAGGATGATGGCTGTACTCTAGGAAACAGTAAAATTACAAAATACTTTTTTTGCTCTCCGAAGCCCGGGATCTATGGCTGTGGAGGTAGTTATTCTAACACACTGGGGCTGCTGTGTATCACAACAACACAATAACTGACGCTACAAGTTGTAGGTATAACAAAAGTATAAAACAGTACTAGGACGGAAGATAAAAGAATAAGAAAAACCCTGAGTAAGTGTGGGGGAGGAAAACAGTTTCTGAAATGTCATGAGCCGGAAGAGGATGGTCACATGCAGAAGGTCGGCATGATTTGTTGACTTGCAACATGGATAGTTATTAAGCAGTGGAGTGTTATGTTTGCTGAGTAGGTGGGAGTTTGTGAATTAAATTTTAGGTATATTACAGCACAGTTATATGATCAAATATTGATATGGTGCTTCTAATGGATTATAAATTTCACTCTGAGTCATGTTAAAACCCAGTCAAATGACCAAATATTGATAATGTGCTTCTTGATGGACTATGGATTCACCTTAAGTCATTATATAGCCCAGTCATATAACCAGATATTACTAAGGAGCTTTTCAAATTAGCTTTTAAAGTCTGTTTTAGAAAGCTTATGCTACAGTACAGCTCAAACATCTGGCTGAGATGAGTCACACTGCAGTGAAACTTTCTAGAAACATTTTTGACTGTTTGAAAAAAAAAAATGCATGTTGACTGATAAAGACAGAGCAAAACGACTGTTCCTTGGTGAAGTTGTGATTTGGATTAGAATAAACCAAAACTTTTAAAGATATTAGAAAATGCTATAAATATGATGTCCAAAATTAAGCCTATATGAAATAAAGGTCTAAGGGAAGAGTACTCAGTAAAAAAAAGAGTTACAATAGAACAGAAACGGAAAAAAAAGATTGGAGGTACTTGAATTACTTAAATTGTACAAAAAAATCTTTGCTCTACAAACAATTACTGAAACCAAATTGCAGTACCTTGTGCAGTTATGGAAGCAATATTAAATTAAGAAGAGGATACTTAAAATGGCATTAGTACAATACCAGAAAAATATTAAATTGACTTAACACACATAGTAACACAACAGAAAGAATGGAATGTGACACAAACATTCAAAGGTTTCTATGTTCTTAGCTATATACTAGGCTAATGACCATAGGGCCTTTATTAACCTTGCCATATAACGCAACCCAAATGTGTCTCTGTGTATCATGGGAGTTTATTAGGAGTGGGTATATTAGTTAGAAAATTTCTAGAGGTAATGTGGTGGGATATTAGTCTGGGCATTACTGTCTTTCTCGGTCTATCAAAGACATGACGTCCAGACCATGGGGTCAATTTCTGATTTCCCATCCATTGGTCAAGGATATGCTTAAACATGGTTAGGGATGGATTCTACTTCACATGGATAGGGAGCTTATTTTAGAAGGGATCCTCTGAGACACATATCTATATTGCCAACATGTCCTGTTTATGTAAAAAGTAAAAATTTAAATCCTTGAGTCTAGTGGTTCTGATGTTATTCATTTTGTGAAAGGTCCATCAGAGCTGCATCCGCTGATGCCTCTCAGAAACCTGTAGACAACAGAGCATACAGACAGGACTTTAAGGTGATCCATGTTGGAGAATGTGTTTACACCCTAGATTCCCCTGATAATGAACCTTTGTGGATGTTCCATCTGCTGAATATTTCTGCTGAAGTGCATGCCAAAGGGGGCAGAGATAGGTCTGATAAGGGCTGAGTAAAGTGACACTATGACTTTCTTGGATCTGGATGCCATGCCCTTACTTATAAGTTGGGTGACATAAAATTATTTTCTTACTACCTTGGCCACATGTTGGTCAAACTCTAGATTACTGCCTACATATGTTCTCAGATCCCGGAGTACTGGGTCAACTCTTAGGGGTGTGTTATAGATGAACTAATTAGCTTGGGTGGTAGTTTTCCCAAAATGCACTATAATATATTTCTTGGCATTGAGTTTTAGTCAGTGACTTTGGTGCTGGCTATTTGTTTGTGTTAAACCCTCTTGTAAGATGTTTTGGTCAGGAGGGAATCTATGTATTTTGCAATTTGTAGTCATCTGCAAACTTGGTCAGCCAAAGGCCCTTGACATTAACCTTTAACTCTGAGAAGTAGATGTCAAATAGGAGTGGTCCTAGAATGGAGCCCAGAGGTACCCCACTGGTGACCATTCTTTTAGTGGAGGTGCTTTCACCAATACTAGCTTCCTGTGCCCTGTCTATGAGCCAGATGGCAAACCATTGCGTTATATAAGGATTTATGCCCAGTTTGGTGAGTTTATCAATTTTACCCAAGTGAGGCATTGTACTGAATGCCTTAGACAAGTCCATGTAGGAGGAATACACCACTTTCCCCTGATCTATTGCCTTGGTGACATTTTCAAAGAAGTCCATCAGGTTTAGCAGGCATGACCTTTCTTTTACAAATTCCTCAGTGTTGCTCTTGGCTTGATTTGCTTCACCTGAGATTTACACCGAATCTGCTGCATCTAAAGGTACCTGCTGTTAAACAATGAAAATAAGTATCATTTTGCACTTTTGCTGATTATTTTTACTGTAATTCACAAGAATTATCTATTAATTGTTACATTTCTTGCACTTTGGTAGAGTTTCAAAGCTGAACTGCTTCCACCTCTGCTGCAGTACTTTGTTGTGTCTGCTATTTTTACAGGACAGTAGCATCTAGATTATGTGTTTTACCTGCACTTGACCTCTAAAACCAGCATTTTTATTTTAAGTAGGCTTTCTAACTACATTCTTGTGGCAGATATGTGATGTAGCAAACTTATCTGAGTTGGAGCTGCTGGCCGAAACCTTATTGTGTACTTCCTCTTTTGGTCTGCAGGCCTTGCTGTTTGTAAAACTTGTTTTTCTTATTCAATATAAGCTGCATTTGCACTAGGTTGCTCTCTGTGCAGCAGCAGTTAGCAATGTCCTGTACAGATGCAAACACTATCAAATTAAAAATTTCCTTAGAGTATTATCTTGATAGCCTTACCCAGTCTCCTGCTGCTCTAGGAGCATCTGAGTTGCACACAGAGCAGCATTGCCTTGTTGGACAGCTACCGTTCACAGTGAGTATAGCACCCATTCTTCATCCATGTGCTGTCACCCCTGTCCAGTTAAATCTACCCACTTATCTCCCTGGTTAAACCCATAGTAAAACACCTGAAACCATGGATAGGCACTTTCCTTTCATCTCTGTGGCATTGCAGACATGGGCATCCTGAGTCAATGTAACAATTGTCTCATGTATACTGATAACCACTTAATCCTGAAACAAACAAACAAGCAAACAAACAGTATGTGAGAGATGTAGTTACATTATGAAAATTAAGACACAACTTTCACATACTGGGAATTCAAATGACAAACAGGTTGTCAGCACATGAACATCATTTCCCTCACTAAATATGGTCTTGTCACATAAACACACATATGTGGAAGTACTCACAAGTAACTTACCAAAACCTGAGAGGCCTCCTGTACACTGACCTCAGAAGCCATATACCAACAAAACCAAGTCAACACCAACCACTGCACATAAAAATACACTCCCTGGTGTCTCATCAGTTAAGCCTCAAGGCAAAACACCACACATTCAAAAAACTTGGTCATAGGCAGCTCCATCATGAGACACGTGGAAGTCCCCCCACCAGGTTAGATAAAAAGAGGATTACAGTCAGTTGCCTGTCAGGGGCCAGGATTTGTCAGAATATGCTGGCACTCAGATAACTCAACCGGAAGTACCCATATACCTCAGTAATAGTCTATGTAGGTGTGAATGACCTGAGATGTACCTCCCTGGACTATATGAAGACAGACATGATGGACTTCTCTAGAGACATGTCACAGGCTAGTATGAGCCTCACATTTAGAAGCATTCTACTATCACCAAGAACAATACCACAATACAATCAAAAAATTATTGACTTCAATAATTGACTTAGCTACCTGTTTGATTCCAAGGAGATGCAGAATTTGTCAGCCTAAGACTACATGATTGTCAGACCATAAGATGATACTTCTTTGCCAGACATGGTATTCACCTGTCGCCACTAGGCTTTTGAATACTAGCCAAGGTTTTAGGCATCCCTGCAGTGCCTGTTTTTGACAGTCCCATACCAACAGACCTACCAATGTAACAGATTCTTCTAATGCCAAGCTGAAGGGGCTACTGCTCAATGCTAGCAGTCTTAACAAGAAACTGCACTCCCTCCATCCTTGCCCTGGAGAAAGCTGATATCTGTGCAGTTACAGAGACATGGTTCAAGGCTACAAAAAGCACCCCAGCAGTGCAAGGCTATAATGCCTATCACACATTCAAACCACACTCTGAAAAGGGAAAAAAATGAAAGGAGAAAGTTTTTCCATGTACATAAAAAGCAATCACACCTGTAGATTGGTCTAGTAGAATGACTTCCTTTGCTGGTCCATGTCCAGCTGATTAAAAGTTACAGTCCCCCTCCATATCACCATTAGCTACAGTTCCCCAAACATGAAACATGAAATCCGTTCTGCATACCTGATGTTACTAGACTCACTTACCATTCATCCCAATACACTACTCATGGGCGATTTTAACTACCCCACCATAAGCTAGGAAACATACATGACCATTAACATGCAGGCTCAGAGTTTCCAGGAGTTTGTCAATGCAAATTTTCTGGAATAGCTGGCCTGCACTCCCACTAGGGGTTCAAATATCCTTGACATAGTACTCACAAATATGGAGGAGCATTGCACCCCCCCCCCCAAGCATAATGTACTCATTGGTAAAATCGCATCATAAATTGGTCTCTTTTGAAATAAATGTAATTGTAGTAACCCCATCGATCAGTAAAAGCCTAAAGAATTTTTCCAAAGCAAATTAACTCCTATTAAGTGATAGGATAGGTAATTTTAAATCTCCCTCTAACCCTGAAAACACAGAAGCCTATGAAAGAAGCATGCACAAATGCTCTGTACAACCTCTTAAACAACTGCATAGAAATGTCACTACCAAACCAGACTAAACCCACATCTAGCCAGAAAAACAAGACACCTTGGTGGACCTCTGGCATTAACAGACTGTATAACAAAAGGGAGACACTCCTGTCTAGAAGTAAGTGAGAGGGAGCACAACAGAGAAAAAAAATCCCTCATTAGTCTCAATAGGCAAATCAGGGAACTAGTCAGGTCTTCAAAAGTTAAATACGAGACTGAAATAGCTTTCCAAGCAAAGGATAATCACAAAACATTTTTTCAGTTTTGTCCAAAATATTAAGGGAAACCATCAACAATGTGCTGAGTTGGCTGTAGATGGCAATACCTATACTCAGCCAGAAGAAATAGCAAACCTGCTGGCAGATAAATTCAGCTCAAATTTCACCCCCTACTCACCTCTGGTCACTTCCCATAAAATATCCCGTACCATTCCTTTCCCAGTTATCACAAAAGAACAGGTCATCATTGCACTTTCTAAAGATAGAAACATGGCATCAATGACCCCCGATGGAATCTCAGGGTGCCTATCAAATAATTTGAAGCATGACCTAGCAGACCCACTCAGATCCCTATTTAACCACAGTCTGCAGACAGGCATTGTCCCAGTAGAGTGGAGGAACCTGGACGACTGGATGAGAAACAAAAAATATACCCCTGGGATCCCATCTGTGTCCCTGCTGGACAGGGAAAACAGGTGCTGACTTTGTGGGAACATGGGTGAAATTCTTGGCTAGGCTTATAAGGGCCTCCAGACCAATAGCCTAGTATTGTCCTATGAACCTATAAATCTATAAGATGCTCCAGGTGTTCAAAGGTTTCTTACCAAAAAATACAGGGTACAAACAACATGTCATATGTGAACTGATTAAAAGCCCAATCACTGTATTCAGTTTCCTTCTGATTAGTGAGTGGTGATCTATGTGTGACCTATAAGGCAGTCTCAGACCCAAACCTGATGGAAATGTTGCATATTCGCAAAGCTAGAATGCAAGGGTTACGTGCTCCAAAGATTTAAACCTGATATCTGACATCAGTAGATCATGATGGTGAAACAGATATGTGTCCTAGAGATTACCCCTCCTCTGGAACAGGCTTCCAATTCACATAAAACAGAGCTCTTTCCTGACCATCTTCAAGTGCAATTTGGACTGACAAATTGGAAATCACAAAATCATTCCTGCAGTTGTGTTCATGTCCCTTATGGACAGAGACAGTCTGTAAAAATAGGCAAAACCCCACTTGCTGACCCTTGTTAACTTTCCCCTAAAGATAGAAAAATGGGTAAAATGTGGGTAAAACTGGCTAGGTCTGAAAGGGATCTTGAGCTGTTAGCCTAGTAATCACCTATGAACCTTGTAACAAAAGCATAGATCTTCCCTCAACAGCCCATAGAAAACAGAATACAGGGACAGGGCCTCAAGGCTGTCCACATAGGAGATGCCATTTTTGCCCTACATTATTATAGTGTGGAATCTTTCTGGCATTCCGATTGTTGGATATGCCTAGTTAGGTACATACCAAAAGGGGAATTGTATTCAGTGACTTACAAACTGTTGCAAGACGTCAGATGAAACCCTAGATGTTCTTGAAGACAACTACCTTGATATTTGCACTGTAAGCTACATATATTTAGAGATAGTCAGTCTTATTTATATTGCCAATTATACAGTTAAGGATATGTTTTCATGTTTCTGTAAATATCTCAATAAACATTCACTCATAGAGGAATTTCTTGTTATCCTGATAAACCTTATGTATGGTTAACCAAAATGTGCTAACAATATATGTCTATGCAATACAGTTTCTAAGATATAACAATTTGTTTGTAGTTTAACAAAAATATAATCTGGTGTTTGTGTAGATTATATTACATTATAGTACTAATGGAAACTCTGTGAATGCACTAGCTATTATCGCTGCAAAAATACTTTTTGCTGATAACATTGCTATGTATATGGTTTTAATAGTTTTTATTTTTCACAAAATATTTACATTTGTTCATCTTAAGCTTTTTAAGTTTATTTTTCAGAAAATGGTCTGGAATGCAAGATGTGGGTGTTACATTCCATGTTACATAAATGTTAATAAGTTAAAAAAATAATAAAAACATATATGTGATAAAACAGTTAGATAAAACCAAACCTGCCAATAATAGCAGTTCCATACTTAATGACAGTACATGGTAGTTTGTTAGTTATGGTAATGTCACACCCCAGGGGGTGTAGCTCCAAACCCATGAACCATATCCCTGTAGTTACATTCCACACTTTGGTACAGGTACTTTGAAAGACAACAGCACCTGTAAAGGCATGAGGCTGAGCACCAAGTAGGTCTGATAAGCAGATCAAAATCATGGTCTAATGTCTTGCAGGAGTTGTACTTGGACAACATCAAAAGAATGGTGCCCAACAAGGAGTGGAAAAAGCTTGACATCTGGCAAGAGTTGGGTGACCACCAGTTATCCCTGGCAGGGATCTCCTTCTCTGGGCTGCAGTGATGGGACAGGCGTGATGACCTGAGAAGGTGCGGTCCTGACAGGCTGGCCAATTGGGTTGAAAAGGAAGGTGCAAGAAGGCCAGAGTTCTATAGTAAGTATTTTAATATTTTCTTTTTAAATTTTGCGCAAATCAGTTTAAAAAATGCTAGATGAATATTGCATAAATGCAGCTAATTTAATGAAGAAATGTATGTGCAAGTGCAAATATGTAATCCAAAGCTATGAGTAAGCATAGCTGTAATTAGAAATGCATCTGTATACATATATACATGTATGGCATGTTTATGTGCAGATGTCCTTCATGTGGATCTGTTTTACTGACTGGACTGCTGTGGTGGTCTTTGTTACTTAATTCTATAAACTACTGGAGCAAAACATTTTTCCTTGTCATTTTTATTCACATTCAGACCTGAAAAATGTAACTACAAGCTATAGTGTCTAATTTGTCTGGCTTCTTCCAGCAGTTTACATTTTCCCTAACCATTCCACCGTTTGCTTGTAGTTTTAAAAGCCACTCCCTCTGGTTTCCACCTCATATGGTAATCCAACTACTAAAGCCCCTCCCTTCCCTCTTTGCTATTGTGTTTCATATAAGCTAACTAAGTATTCTTCCCATCCATCATTTTACATAGATGTTTAATACATAGAACCCACCCAGCAAATCAATATTGCTATTGAGTTTAACTCCTTTACAAAAAAAATGTCATTTTCACAGAGCTGCCATCTGTTTGGAGTCCTTACCACACTGAGAGGATCCTAAATTAAGCTTGTGCCATCCATGGCAGATAACAGATTTACTTTACTGTTTTGCATTTCATTTAGCAGTAGTATAGTGCTACTGCTTTATTTTCTTTTTTTTTGCCAATTGCTTTTTTTAAATTTTAAATTATTTTCAAGTGCCAGATATTGTACTATTTGCTGACGGCTGAGAACTGCATTTTTCCGAAGCTTTACTGGCGGTGTTACTGTGAGGTTTGCTACTTTGTATTTCTTATTGGTACTTAATTATTGAATTCTTGCAATTTTGTCCCTAATAAAGGAATTCTACGCAGTTTTCTGTGTTTTAAGTGCCTGCATAAATTCCACACATTTGCACAGCTCTTAACTGATTCCTACAGAGCTTAGCAAAGCTTGGCTTCCTAGCCTGTGCCTCTGCAGTGATTTCCTTTCATCGCATGCCATCCATGCAAAAGCAGAGTACTTGTATTTATAAATTCCACTTCTGGAAGCTATTTAAGTGATTGTCTGCTGATTTCTTGTTTTATTAGTGCATTTATCTGCATTCAAGGCTGAATTTACTGCATTTCCTCAAACTGTCTTGATAGTGTGTGATTAACAAACTAGCTAGACAAGGCAATTTCAAGTTAAAGTTGTATCTTTTGGTAGCACACAGTCTGAAGCTCACAAGCTCATCTACTGGCAGTATGTGATAGCCTCGGCTAGCTGAGTTGGGAAACACATAAGAAATATGTAACTGTACTTTTTTTTTTTTTTTTTTTTTTGGTTAGAGAGGTTAAAAACCATTTCCTGTGTTTAAGTGACTGTATAAATTCGGTGCATTTGTGTGATGCTGCACACCATGCTGTATCAGTTATTAATGCCCTGCATAGACACACAGACAACTAGATGTTTTCCCTACAAAAGTAGTTGTAGGTTCATAGGCTTGTAGGAGGTTACTTGGCTAGCAGCCCTAGAGCCTTTACAAACCTAACCATGTTAATCCAAAGTATCCCCATTTGTTCTTTTTGGGTAGTTTGCAGAACAAATTTATGACCAGAGTGGGTCTGTGATCAATACCGGCTACCCCTGTCCATGAGGGACATGGGTGCCACCCCAGAGGTGAATTTGCGGTCTCCCATCCAATTATCTAGGTTGCGTATGAACACAGTCATTGAGGAGCTCTGTTTTATGTGAAGAGGGAGTCTTTTTTCCAGAGAAGTGTCAGTCTCTGGGAGACATATCTGTCTCTCCAGCATGATCTGTCACAAGCTAGGTTGAGATCCCTAGAGTGAGTGACTCTTGAGCCATTTGACTTGCGGATGTGGAGCATTTCAATTAGGTCAGGGCAGGAGATTGCCCTATATGCCAGGCACAAGTCACCACTCAGCAGCCCGTAAGATACAGAGTAAGGTGACAGGACTTTCAGCCTGTCCACATAGGTCATGGTTTGGAGTCCCTGCATTTTCTATGTGAGAAACCTCTGAGGTCTCTCCATCTACTGCAGATGTCTGGTCAGGTACATGCAAAGGGGTGCATTATACTCTATTAGTGGTCTGATGATGGTTGAGTACAGTGGAGGTATAACATCCCTTGACCTGGATGCTATGCCCTTGCTTATGAGGTGTGCTACGTAGAAGACTTTCCTTACCACTGTGGAAACTTGGTAGTTAAAGTTCAGAGTGCTGTCAACCTGTGTTCCCAAGTTTTGCACCACTGGGTTGGAACTCAGGGTGTGCTGTCAATATTATAATTTGTAGGGAATGCTGTTTTGCCAAAGGGAATAATAATGCTTTTTTTTTTGGACCATGGCTTTGGCACCAATCATTTGTATGTGTTAGCCCTTCTTCTAATACGTTGACATTGTTGAGGGACTCAATAACTGCTCCCAGTTTGCAATCATCAGCGAAATTGGTTAGCCAATGGCTGTCTACTTTGGCCTGGACTTCTGAGAAATAGATGCCAAACAATAAGGGGCCCAGCACAGACCCCTGTAGTACTCTACTGGTGGCAGGTCTACTGGTGGAGGTGGAGTTACTAATTTTGACAGAATGTGTTCTATCTATGAGACAACTGGCTACCCTTCTACTAATGTAAGAGTCAGTCCCTATCTGGGAGAATTTCTCAAAGATGCTAGAGTGGGGAATTGTGTTGAAAGCTTCAGCAAGGACGAGATAGGCTGTGTGCGCTATCTTACCTTTGTCCATGGCTTTGTTGACATTCTCAAAGAAGTCTACCAAGTTTAATAAGCATAGTCTACCCTTAACAAACCAAAGTGGGTTGGGTTCAACATTTGGAAGTCACCTATGTCCTTGTTAAGGTCCATGATAATTCTTTCCATGGGCTTGCAGATGAGGCTGGTTAGACTTATGGGCCTGTAGTTCCCAGGGTCAACTGATGTCCCACCTTTATACAGGTGGATTACTGTTGCTGTTCTCCATTCTGCAGGAACATAGCCAGTTCTCAAGCTATGATTAAAGGTAATGCCAAGTGGGTCCACTAGATCTTGTTTTAGATTGCTTAGTAAACAGCCTGGGATAGTATCTGGTCCCACTGAGGCTGTATTTTTGGCCTTGGTGAGTGCAGAAATAACCTGTTCTCTAGAGATACTAGGCAGATGACTGGTGTCAGGTACTCTTTGGGATATGGTAGGTGGGGATAAGGGGGGTGAAGTTTCCACTGAATCTGTCAGATTGCAGGTTGGTGATATCATCTGGTGTAGTATGAGTGATTCTATCTACAACCAGTTGGGCACATAGCTGGGCATTCACTTTTAGACATCAGATGTAGCTAAAGAATGTCTTATGATTATCCTTGGCTAGGGATGCAATTTTAGTTCCATAATTTGCTTTAGAAGACTTTACAAGATTTCTGATTTTCCTGTTTAGGTTTAGGATTGAACTCTTCCTCTGCAGAGTGATATCCTCATGCTTTTGGACAACAGTTTCTTCCTCTTGTTACATAATCTGTTTATACTTGAAGTCAACCATGGTGGTGATTTGTCTCTATCAGAAGACCTGGTTTTGATCTGGTGAGGTACAGCACCATTTATACAGTCACTTACGTTTTCGTACAGGCCACTTGGATACAGTTCTACATAGTGATCACTGGTGTCTCCAATTGTGGGTGGTATGAAGCTTTTTATACCATGGCTTAGTAAGTTGTAGTTAGCTTCGGTGAAGTTTTTTATAATTTTTGTTCCTGTGAGGGTGTCAGTTTCAGTAGTTACTTCATATAAGACTGATGTGGGGTCTGAACTAACCATCATGCATGGGAAAGTAGAGTCACCCCCCCCCCATGTTGATGAGTACTATGTCTAGAACATTAGAGCCTCTAGCAGGGATGCAGACTATCTCTTCCAGAGCATTTGTGTTAAAAAAATCCAGGATCCTCTTGGAGAGTGTGTTTTTCCTTCATGAATGTCCATAGTCTATGTAAGGATAGTTGAAATCTCCCATGACTAAGGTGTTGGGCTGTATGGTGAGGGATCAGGTAAACTGAGGTAGGCAGTGTGCTTATACTGGTTCATGGTGGGGGATCTATAGCTAGCAATGATGTGGTATGGTACTTTCCCAATATTTATTTATTTATTTATTTTACATTTGTTAACCGGGAAAGACCGACTGGACACATGTCCTTTTTCAGTGGAGGCCAGGGAAGAAAAGCTCAATTTACATAGTAAATATTACATTAGACAGTTGATATACAGTTAGATTACATGTAATCATATATAGTATCCATACAGTTTTTCTACTAATAATGCTGTTCAAAAATAATACCTTAAAAAGGAGTTTAGACATCAAATAGTTCAGAGTATTTGTGGTATATATACATTATGAAACAACTGGTAGGATGAAATATGTATAAATGATACACTGGATAGGAAGGGTTCTGGGGAGAGAGGATAGGTATAGGTAGGGAAATAATGATTTGAAAGTGGAGGGGCTGATAGACAGTAGTAGGTGGTAAGGTCTAAAGGTAGGGTAAGCAGGAAGGTTACAGACATATAGAGGAAGAGAATAATTCAAAGGGTGTAAATAATAATAGTATTGGTAGGTGTGTACATAAAGTCAGCTGGATGTAGGAAAGAAGGATGGCACTTAGAGGGAGAAGCAGAGAGATGTAACAGGAGAAAAGATATTGGGAAAGAGAGCAAGGAAGGCGATGTAGTGGCGTGGGAAACGGAGAAAGATATGTATTGGTAGGCTGAAAGTATTAGTAGGAGATCAGTCTGGGTTGTTGCAGTTACATAACCAAAGATGCTGAAGATGGGATTTTATTGCTTTTTTGAAGGGGGTGAGGGTAGTTATAGTTGTGATATTGGGGGGGAGGCTGTTCCACTGCTTAGCAACAGAGTTGCTGTAGAGGGAAGTGCCGGCGAAGTTATTGGTTTTTGTTACCAGTGGTACGATTTACTGATTTGATCATAGAATTCTAGCTTTAATGCTTGGGGGAAGTAGGTTTTGTAGAGCAGGGATTTTGTCAGGGTAGTGAAGAAGTTTGTGGGTTGTTATAAGTTGGTTATAAAGAATGAGGCTGGGAAAGTTCCAGCCAATCAAGAGCTTTTACAGGAGTGCAGTGATGTCTCCGATGGGGCATATTTGTAGCAAATGTGGCAATTTTATTATGGCATGTCTGAAGAATGACAAGGTCTGATTTTCTGAGATTGGTGAATATTGGTGATGCATATAAGAGTGTGGAAATAAGGTGGCTATGTGCAATGGTGGCTCGGGTGGAGTCGGTTAGGAACTGTTTGTTCCTGTACAGCATGGCAATTTCTTATGCACTTTTTTTTGTTGTGGTGGATATATGTATGTCAAACTTCAATTAGCTGTCTATGATAACCCCAAGAAGTTTTGTGTGAGTGACTGGTGATATGATAGTGTTGTTACTGGAGGTAATGGTAAAGTTAATAGTATGGAAGGAGTAATGTGTAGGTGGGAAAATAATAAGCTGAGTCTTATTGGGGTTTAGTATTAGATATGAATCTGAGAGCCAATGCTCAACAGCAAGAAAAGAGGACTGTGTTTGGTGGTGGAGGGTCTCAGGGGAGGAAGAGGCACAGATCAGAGACGAATTATCTGTGTGGTGTATGATGGAGGCATGGAGAGTGGTTGTGTATAGTTTGTTGGTAAAGATAGAAAACAGTAGTGGCCCAAGGATTGAATCTTGTGGGGCCCCTAGTGAGACTGGTAGAACTGAGGAGATTTCCTGTTGCCATCTTACTGCCTGTTGTCTTCCTGTTAGATAGTTGTTGAACCAGGAAGTGGTACAAGGGCTCAAATTTAAATCTGCAAGTCTGTCAATGAGTTTGTCATGGCTTACCATATCAAAGGCCTTGGGGAGGTCTAAGAATATGGCTAAGCTGTAGCTACCATTGTTTCTGTGTTTGTTGACTGTATGTGTAAAGGACATAAGAGCTGTAGTGGTGCTGTGTGAAGGCCTGAAGCCATGTTGTGTTTTAGCTAGTAAATGATGAACGTTTAGGAAAGTTAACATTTGTGTGTGTGTACACATCTTTCAATGATTTTGGATAACACAGAGAGTATGGCGATTGGTCGATAGTTGGTTAGTTCTTTGGAGTTACCTTCTTTGTGAAGTGGGGTGATATAGGCAATTTTCCAGAGGTGAAGAATTAAGCTTTCAGTTACAGAGTAATTAATGAGAATTGTTATGGGCTGTGCAATAGCATTAGCAGCAGTCTTTAGGAATTCAGCTGATAGATTGTCTACAGAGAGGGCTGTAGGTTTAAGTTTTGTAAGCATCTTTTTAATAGTGGAGACTGGAACAGGTTGCAATGAGAAGCACAGGTCAGTGGCATTGAGGTTGGGTGGTTTGCTGGTAGTTGGGGGTGTATATGATTTAGCTAGGGTTAGAATGGAGTCTTTGAAGGGTGGCCGCTGTGGTGCAGCAGTTAGCCTTGCTGCTTCACAGCAAAAGGTTCTCTGGTTTGATCCTCAGCTGGGGTGCCTTCTGTGTGGAGTCTGCATGTCCTCCCTGTGGTCGTGTGGGTTTCTTCCGGGTTCTCCAGTTTCCTCCCAAAGACATGCTGTAGGTGGATTGGATTCCCTAAACTTGACATAGGCTTGAATGTGTGCATGTGTGTGCCTTCCGTGGATGGTTGGGCACCGGGCTGACAACTTGACACTGTAAAACTCCACTGCCAATCATGAGCGGACACGTGATCCACAGTGGCGACCCCTAACCAGGAAAAGCCAGAAGAAGAAGAAGAATGGAGTCTGTAAAGAATTTGCTGAACTGGGCTGCTATGTTTGTTGAGTTGTCTGAGTTAACAGGAGCAGGTGTGCTAGCTTTACCTGAATGGAGCAGATTGTTTATTGCTATACAAACATTTTTAGGATTGTTCTGATATCTGTTTTGAGTGCTTTGGTAATAGTTTGTTTTATCAGTCTTGATTAGTTTTTTAGCCTTATTCCTGAGCTTGAGATATTTTTGTTTGTCAGTATTGCTACCTGCCTTTTTCCATTTTTCCCAAGCTTTGTCCCTGTCATATAGTAGTGCTCTAGTCTCTTTGGATAACCAGGGGGTATAGTTAGATTTAATTTTAATGGTTCTGTGGGGTGCGTGGTGATCTAGAATTGAGAGTTGAGTTAAAGTATGATACAGCATCATCCAAGTTAATTGTTCTTAATGGGTGCCAGTTACAACAAGATAGAGCAGTAGTAAAGCTATTGGGGTTGAAGTACTTTTTAATTCTTATTTGTTTGCAGATGGTTGATTTTACTATATGGGTTTGACTTCTGATTAAATACATTGGGAGGTAGTCACCAAGGATGTCAGGGAGACAGCCGGTTTTACTGATGTCGTTTGGGCTGTTTGACAATATCCAATTGAGTATTGATTCCCTTTTTGTGGTTTTATCAATTCTGGTTGGGTAGTGGATAAGCTGAGAGAACACACAAAGGTGTAAGTAATTAGTAGGTTTAGAGGAGTTGCAACTTTGCCAGTTGATATTAAAATCTCCTAGTAATATGGTCTCTTGTTATAGTGAAATAGAAGCCCAGCTGAGCAGATTTTCTACTATATCAAAATGATTACCTGGTGGAAGGTAGCAACCAATTAAGTTAATAGTTTTTTTGTTGTTGAGGTACAGTTTAATGAGTAATATTTTGGCTGATTTTAAAGTGGGTAATGGAGGGCTAATTATTTCTATTTTAACTATTTCTTAAATAACATAGCAATGCCTCCACCTTTTCTTTCAGTTCTATCTTTATGCAGAATGTTGTAGCCAGGAGGAATTCATTCATTGTTAGTTACTTTTGGTTTTAACCATGTTTCAATAATTACTACAATATCGGGAGAGTAGTGGGAGAGGTGTGCATGTAGGTTGGAGATTTTGTTCATTATGCTTCTGATGTTATTATTGTATATGAGTAGATCAGAGGGATTTCTGAAAAAATGTGCAGTGGGGTGTGTTGGGATTTGAGTTGTTGGATGCTTAAGTGTAGTGTTGGGACCAAGGTTTGGGTGTACATCACCACAAATGGGTATTTTGGATACAAGTTGTAGTATGGTATGAAGTAGGCTAGTAATATGAATGTGGTATTTTATTGTGGGAATGTTAGTATGGATTGCTGGAAGTGGGTGGGTCGTTCTTAGGTGAAATGGAGGAATATGAAATACGGAGGAATGAATGTAGATGTTAGCATGAATATTAGGGGCAATGATGGAGGTCACATGGTAAGGAGGTGTTTTGGGATTAGTGAGGTAGTAGGATGTAGCTTGCACCAGAAAGATGAGGGTTATTGAAGTTAGCAGATTAAGTAAAGACATAGCTGTACTAGAGTTGTGTGTGAATGCGTGTGCTAAGTGAAGGATATGTTAGTGGATTGTGTAGTGATGTTATTAGGAAGGATAAGTGTAGGTGTAGGGTAATAATAGTAAAAACAAAGAGTGTAAATTCTTGTTGTGAGTTAGTAATATTATAATGGAGTTGTCTTTAGAAGAAGGAGTTTATAAGTGTTGGGTAATGAGTGGCTGAAGAGGTATGTGGGAGTATCTATTGGGTGTGTGTGTGCTGGAGACTGCTGATTTGTGTGGGTGAGAGGTGGATGTGGTCAGAATGAAGAAATTAAATGAAAATGGGGGTGGGTAGGAATGGGGATAGAGTAGGGGAGTGGAGTGACCCCGAGCGAAGCGAGGGCAAATGGAGTGGGTTGAGCCAAGCTCAGAGGCAAGCACAGTCCAGAAACAATATGTAAAAAGTCTGACAGAAAAAGGCTATGTACTGTTAATAGTAAAAAAAAGAGGTTTTAATGTGTAGTACTATTAGATAAGAAATGTCTTAAAGCAGGCTGATTAGTCCAGCATATAACAGACATAAGTTTGTTGAAAGCTAACAGATTCTTTTAAGAATGGGGGGGGGGTTCTTGCTGCCAAGTTGCTTCCCACTGTACCAACTCACTAGAAAGTAGATAATGCCCTAAATAAGTATATTTTAAGACTTAAAAAAACTAAGCCAACATACTTTGCAGAGAAAACGATGCTGCAAGGTGAGAGATAACAGATCTGAATGATGAGCAATTTCCATTGCAACCATTTATTCAGTATGCAGGACTTTTAACAGTACACTGGCAGTATGAAGTGGAAAAAGGCAAAGCTTGGCTGGCAGCTGAGGAGAAAAAAATTTAAAATTGTTACCAATTATGGTGTTTAGTACACAAAAGATAGATGGAGATATTTTATAGAAGACAGAAAGAGAACCTCAAACAATATAAACACAAACTGTTGAAACTACCACATTATCATTCACTCTAGCACAGTAGTTCAAATGCAGTGCTACACAAAATTTAGCTTTAAAATGTTGCTAAAGTTAACAATAAATATACTTAGGAAGATAACAGTTAATACATATGTGCAAACATTGTGAAAAAAATTGTTACAGTCCTCTGAACATAGAACACATGGTCACAGCTACACAGTAGGCTATTATACCTGTTGCAGTGAACATTATATACTAAAGCATAATTGAAATCTCTGTCAAGAAAAAATATGAAGTCACTAAGAGGAGGTAAAACATTTAGAAAACAATTGCATTAACCAATGGATAAAACATGCAGCAAGATAGCTTGGTCCACTGTAAGACAGCTAAAACTACTGGACTGGAAAAAGGAATAAGGTGTATAGTGCAACATTTACAATTAGAGAGTCTTAAAACACAGAGTAGGCAGCAAGCCAACAAGTCTTAAGTAATCATAAAATTACTATAGTTGAATCAGACATAATGTATACAGTGAAACATTTACATTAGTGAGTTTTAATAGCTGTAATCACAAAACTGGTTGAACCAGGCATAAAGAATACAGTGCACCATTTGCATTAATGAGTTTTAAAACACAGAGTAGGCCTTTAGTCAACAATCTAAGTAGATATAATCACCATAAATATGGAGTAGTTCAAGATATTCATGCTGCTTGACCAGTCTCAAAGTGTATTTGGCTTTAATGAAGATAAATAAACATCCAGCTTTGGTTCCTTCATGCTCATTTTGAGGTATGAATATGCAGCGTGCATTGTAGCCTTGCACAGCCAGAGTGATCTCAGCTGCCTTGAACCATGTCTCGGTAACTTCACAGATGTCAGCATCATCCAAGGTGAGGAGTGCTTCCAGGGAGTTCAGTTTCATGTTTAAATGCCTAGCATTAAGGAGCATGACCCTAAGTATGTCTTGATTAGATTTTGCTACGTTGAAAAATGTGTTGTTTTGACATTTGCCTAAAAAAGGGAGTATGGGGGAGGCAAGGGCCTTAGCCAGCATATGAAAGTCTAGTGGGACAGTTGCATCTCTAGCAAAGCAGTGAAGTCTGTCTACCAAATCTACCCACACTGACAGATACTGGATCCTCCTGGACTGACAACAGAAGCTAAGCCAATTTTTGAAGTCAATAATTTGTGTTTATATTGTGACATCATCCTGGGTGAGGTTAGGATTTTGCTTATAGCTAGATACATACCTGTCTGGGACACATAATCAAAGACCTCTGTTATGTCTCTCTTCATATACTCCAGAGAGGTACATCTCAAGTGATTCACTCCAACATGGACTATGACTGAGCCATAATGGTGCTTTTTGTTGTGACTTGAGTGCATGCATGATTTATCAGATCCTGGCACCTGATAGACAGCTGACCGTGGCCTTCTCCTTCTCTAGTCTGGTGAGTGGGATATCTGTGTGACTCACTATGGAGTTGCCTATGACCAAGACATTTTTAATGTGTTTTGCCTTAGGGGCTTATTTGTTGAGGCACGGAAGTGTGTGTTGATATGTGTAGTGGTTTATTTTTGCTTAGTGGTGAGTGTGGGTGGTGTGTATTTGGGAGGTCTCTTTTTATTTGGTAGGCTTTTAGTGAGTACCTCCATGATGTGGGTTTATGGGTTGTGATGTTATTTTGTGCAAGACATGAGGTTTGCATGACAGGTGAAGTATGTGTGCTGACAACCTGTTTGATGTCTAGCTTGTTTTTATGTGAGAAAATTGATTCCAGTTTCACAGTTTATTTGGGTCACTCACATAGGATGTTAATTTGCTTTAGGAATAAATGGTTGTCAGTATTCAATTGTTACATTGCCTCAAGATGCCCATATCAATCAAGCTGGCAGGAGAAATGATGGTAAACTCTCCATCCATTGTGGCAGGATTTTTCTAAACGTGGTATTTGGGAAGGAACTGGGTTAGCTGGACTTTATTTTTTGTATTTACTACTTATTTAACATTTGTTCACCAGGTAATCTGGCTGGACAACTAGTGTCCATTTTCAGTGTAGTCCTGGGGAGAAAAGCTTCAGACATTACAGAAAATAAAGTAATGAAAAAATACATTACAAAGGTATAAAAACAAAAGAAAAGAAAAAAATTACAGTAGCATAATAGGAGACATAGTAGATGAAATCTAAATAGAAGACTTATACAATGTAGTAGAAGATATTGTAACCAAGTATATGCAAGTTATAGCAATATATTCAATATTTACAGTAACCCAGATTGCTGCAATATATACAATATGTATTCAGTAATCAGTTGGATGTTAGACACGCTGATGTAGTCCAGAGCATAAGGGAGTAGTAGTTGGAACTGCTATAAAGTTAGCTCTATGACTTAGTCACAAACAGCAAAAATGAAGCAGCAATTCAATTAAATACAGTTAACAAAGTGCAGAGCTGGCTTAAACCATCACTGACATAGTTAGAGCAAGTACAAAGAAATATACTTATCTCAGCTTTATAGGCCAGATCATTTCAGAAGAATTCCAGGTCTTGTAGTTGCAGGTGTCCAAGCCAGGCACAAAGAAGCTCAGAATAAATGAGCACACTCTTACAAAAATATAAGGCTTTTATAAAAGCCGGATGACAGATTTTTTATAAAATTAAACCCTCAGGCCAATCAGATAAAAGCACAATGAGCTATCAATCAGTAGTTCCCACCTTGAATGGGTTGAATTTAGCTCTCTGCTTCCACCAGATTGCAAAAGAACCATTCCAATGTAAAACAAACTAGCGTTGAGCTCAAGTGCAGTAACAAATCCTTTCCACCAGAAGTAAGAATTCCTGCAATATCACGAATGCTTGGAAATACGTTCATTAACCCTGAGAAATGTTCAGAAGAGAGGAAACACTTAACAAAACTTAGAAATATTTTGTCAGACTTACTCAAAACAGCTTTTGCAATATCAGAAAAGGTTAGGAAATATCAGAATATTGTTAAAACAACCTAGGAGGAGTACAGTAACAAATAGATAGAGTTTCTTTAACAAGTGCAGGCTGAAAAATAGTGATACATTCAACCAAATAAATGCAGCACACAAGTGTTAAATATCAATGAATCAGTTAGAACAAGTACAAAAAACATACCAGTCATCTGAGCAATTTATCCCTTTGACAGTCTTACAAAATTCTGCAGTGTTCTCAGTGTGTGCTGGAACTTTCTGAAGATGCTTTTTCAAATGAAATTATAAAAAATGCCGACATCTTCTAAATATAATTCCATTCCTGATACTATTGTCTACCCAGGTGATCCAGTATATTCTTTTGCACTTTCAAAATCACATAAAAATAGGATCTTTAGGTTTTTAATGTGCAATTTCTTAACATCTTGAACTAATAAAAAGTCTACCCTTTCCCCTTTCAGTCAGTCTGATTCTAGATTCTGGACTGAGCATGAGATTAAAAATAGCCACTCCATGATAATTATGACAAGATAGAGGCATATGCTCTTCTCCCCTATGCAGCTATTTATGTTACATAACATTGTTCTGAACAACAAAATGAAAAGACATTCCAAACCTTCATACTGGAAGGACTTCTTTATCCATGCACCCAGTTGGGCATTCTTTGATATAGGACTTAGTCCTGATATAATATTTGTACTTATCTCTATAATTTATTATTTTGGACATGAGACACTGATAGCAGAAATTTTATTTAAAAATGAACACCATCTCTGCATCCATCCATCCATCCATCCATCCATCCATCCATCCATCCATCCATCCATCCATCCATTCATAACTCCTTTGTCCCATTTTCCATCTAGATGAGTTAAACTTAATCTGGCTGTTGTATGTGCTTACCTGATATTACAGGATCTTTTTTGACAAGGGAAATTCTCATATATTATTTATGCCACATAAATTATTCTCATGGAATATAAATGGTCTCATTGGTCCAGTCAGGAGAGCTAAATTATTTGAGTATATTAAGAAGTGCCATTATTTTGTTACAATAGCCTCATTTCAAAAAAGGAGAAAAACTTAAAAGTGAAATTAGGAGGATATTTATTAGGTACCTCAGCATCACGTGAAGATGAATGTGTAGAAGAGTGGTTATTTTGTAGAAAAAGCCTTCAATTTGAGATCTATGAATGTCATGAGGATAAAGGGGGTAGATTTGTAGATATTTAATAGATATATAGATTTTCTATTATGAAAGGAATGTTAGAATTAGTCTTCATGTCTCCCTTGTACCTCTCAAAGCAACATGGCAGTTATGCTAAGGGAACTGATTTCATGTGGATCTGTACCACCATGAGGAATCACTAGGAATAGCTCTTTTACATCAGTATTTACAAAGACAACACTGTCATCAAACCACAACTTACCAAGTTCCCCTAAACAGTGCCATAAATCTTTTAACACATTTTTTATGACCTCTCCCTCGAAAACCATATTTTGCAATAAAGGTGATCTCCTTGGTTGTAATTTCGAGTGGGGGAACTTAGTTTTGCAGTTCCTAGTTGCTCAAGGGACCATTTTGCTGGTTTATACAATTCTTGAAGAGGAAATGTCATGCCTGTTATTGGATCCACAATGTAGGCTTAGAATGGTTTGGGGAGGTTTTATGTATGGGGACATACTTTGAACCAACCATGGTACAATTGTTGATGAATTTGATGGAGATGATACTATGATACAACCTTGTTTACTTTGAGAGGGATTACTACAAGAAGATTAGGGGAGTAGCCAAAGGCGCAGTGGCTGCCCCCATTTTTGCAAACATAATTTTGTGATACTGGGAAATAAATTATTTTTTTAAATCCAAATTATAGGGCCATATGGTGGATTATTTTTATTCAAATATAATTTTTATTAGTTTTGCAAGATTTATAACAGAAAAAAACAGAAACATATCAAGACACAACATAATACATTGTATGCCCAAAATCCAAACACAGAAATTTAAGTATCAGGGAGCCAAGAAAAAATCAAAATCAAGGGTTTTCTCACAACAATTTATTTAAAACAAATGATTTAGTGCTTTCATCAACACCACACATTGACTTCATCAGAATACTTAAACCCTGTAAACAACCCCTTTAAATATCTCTAAAAATTACCGCCAATAATAGCAGCCAATGAAAAATATCAAACTCTTTAAAGAAACATCAAACTATTTAAAACATTTATGAATACAGTCCATTGACCATTAAAATAAATAAATGGTTAACTTAAACATAACAATCATGTCAACAACGTGACACCAGAACAGGTTGATGGGAATACTATCATTTCATCCAGGGGGGGTTGTGGCATCTGATAACAACTGCCACTTTACCTCTTTCTCCCCCAATACACTTTTAATATTCCCACCCCTTGGATTTTCAAAAATCTGTTCCAGAATAGCAAACCTAAAAAAATGGTGATTCCCTTCTTTCTCTATGTGTCTGTATAATGCATTATTTGAATCCTTTTTTCTAATGTTATATTGGTGGTCATATATTCTGTTCTTAAAAAATCTGTCAGTCTTCCCAATATAATATCCTGAACAAAGCATACACTTTGCGAGATATAAGAACACTATAAATTAAACTAGTAAACATATCGGGTAGCAGCAAGAATAATAGCACACCAATAAAAACAAAAAAAGTTTAATAAAATAAAGCGCTTTTCGTTTGCTCTGTCAGCAAACTTCCTCAGACAACATAAAAAGTCACATTATGGGTATATATACCTTCCGCTCTGAGTTAATCAGCTGATTAGTTAATTAACTTACAGGAGCAAACAACTTTTCAAGTTACAGAGCCATCCACTGAAATTGATAAAGTACTTTCATAAAATACTAATCACCACTCAAGAATAATAAAGGAAAATAAAAGAAAATAAAAATAGAAAATAAAAAAAATAATACTAGTAATAATAATAGTAGTAAAACAGTAAATATAATATAAATTATAAAATCTGTGTATCGATGTGTGTACTTATTATATATGTATACATAAGCTCGTACTAAAATATACTTCAGTATGAATACTTAAGACTCCTACTTTAAAATAAACGTTAACATTCACATTTTCACTTCTACTGTGAAAAATATTATTATATATAATTCATATTGAAAAATGGATATATTTAAAAGTAAATAAGTGAAATAGTCTAATGCACAATACTAATAAATCATCCTAAAGACATATTTTAAGACTCTTAAGCTTTAAAATGTGCCAGAGGAATATATAAACCTATTCTGTCTATGGAAAAGACTGTTATCACGCAAGAGGTTGTATCAGACAATATGGGAAACCCTATACTAGGAGAATCCAGAGACCCAGCCACACCTGATTTAATAGAAACAAAGTTTATCACAACATATAATACATTTAGTTATCACTGTATAGGCATATTATGCAAAAATTGGGTTATTTTTACAAGCAACCCTAGTATATTAAATAAATTAGGGGAATACCCTGGCACTATATTTAGGAAAGGCAGGAACCTGAAGGCACTATATGAACAACGCAGGAAAAAACAACCTAAAATTACTGGCATGTATAAATGCCAGAATTGTAATTTTTGTAAGTTAGTAATTGAATCTAACAGATTTGAAATACACAATGTTCAATATAAACTGCAGTGTAGGGCTAATTGTAATACTAGAATGGAAGTTTACCTGGCTCAATGCCAGGGGTGTTTGACATTTTACATCGGTAAGACGGAGAGGAGACTCCACGACCGTATGTATGAGCATTCTTATGCCATCAGTAGGAATAAACAAGATAATGCCCTAGCTAAACATGTAGCAGAATTTCCTGGACATCACTTCAGATTTTTTGTTATTGATCAGCCAGAGTTTGATGTAAGAGGTGGTCCTGCACCATTACAACTTGAAGAATTGGAGTTATTCTGGCAGATTAGACTTAATGCGTATAGCCTACCAGGTATAAATGAAACCTATAATTTGAGCAGTGTGTTAAAGCTTAAGAGTCTTAAAAGATGACTTTAGGATGATTTATTAGTATTGTGCATTAGACTATTTCACTTATTTACTTTTAAATATATCCATTTTTCAATATGGATTATATATAATAATATTTTTCACAGTAGAAGTGAAAATGTGAATGTTAACATTTGTTTTAAATTAGGAGTCTTAAGTATTCATACTGAAGTCCATTTTAGTACGAGCTTATGTATACATATATAATAAGTACACACATAGATACACAGATTTTATAATTTATATTATATTTACTGTTTTACTACTATTATTATTACTAGTATTATTGTTTTATTATTTTCTATTTTTATTTTCTTTTATTTTCCTTTATTATTCTTGAGTGGTGATTAGTATTTTATGAAAGTACTTTATCAATTTCAGTGGATGGCTCTGTAACTTGAGAAGTTGTTTGCTCCTGTAAGTTAATTAACTAATCAGCTGATTAACTCAGAGCAGAAGGTATATATACCCATAATGTGACTTTTTATGTTGTCTGAGGAAGTTTGCTGACAGAGCAAACGAAAAGCGCTTTATTTTATTAAACTTGTTTGTTTTTATTGGTGTGCTATTGGTCTTGCTGCTACTCGATTTGTTTACTAGTTTAATTTATTGTGTTCTTATTTTTTTTGGAGTTTGGTATGGCTTCTGGGTCTGCGAGCAATGTTACCAACAGCTTTGAACCAAATAAAACACCAGAAATGCTGAAGAGCTGTCATAGTGTTGCAGGAGCAACACCAGCGTCAGAAAAAGATTCTAATGTCAATCAATTAGACTTTCTTTTAACTCAGGTCGAGTCTATTTGTTTGAGACTCAACTATATGGACAAACAACAGCAAGCTATTCAGCATAGCTTGCCACCTTTAACAACTGACAATCTTAATACCGCCGGAATACGACATGTATGTCCAACTGTGCAGGCATCCATTGAAGCGTCTAACAGGGAGGAGTTGGGTCCTAATACCAACCACGTTAATTCTACAGGCCTACCAATTCCAATGGAGGATGTACATTCCACTAATCACTCGAATAGACCAACGCTTTCTAACAGACATGAAGCTAGTCCTTCAGTCAACCTTTTGGGCAATCAAGCGAATGTAGCATTGACCTTTAACAAACGCGTTCCAACAGCATCAAGTGTTAATATGGGTACTCAGCAAGGGAACAATTATTCAGTGTTTCCTGATCTCTCCACTTGGTTAGCGGAGAGGTTTTCATTTACTATGGCCTCTCCTGTGATCGAGGGACAGTCTGGTGGAGAAGGAGGTAATAACAATTCTGCTTTTGACATTGTTTCACATCTTAAAGTACTTGATAATCTATTAGTGAAAGTTAAAAAACTTCAGTTGGAAATTTCTTAGTTTAGAGAATGTTTGAGATGTAGAATAGTGCCTAAAGGTTAAAGGCAACACCAATTTCCTACTGGTTTGGTGCCTAATTCGCCTTTCCATCAAGAACTTTTGGTGCTTTTTGACCGTCAAGGTTTTGAGTTGATTGAATGCATAGTTAAGCATTATTCTATTTGGGTGGAGGAACTTAACAACCAAGTGACAGAATTAGACGCTAAGATAAAACTCGATAATGATTTCTCCAGGTACAAATATGAATATGGTCGCATTTTTACCAGTATTGACCAGTACCTGGTGAAACTTAAAGGAAAACAACAGGATATTAAAGCAGATTCCCCAACCTGCTGACTCTTCCAGTCCCTGTTCTTTGATAAAGCTTAAAAAAAATCACCCTTGCAGCTTTAAAAAATAACCCACTCAACTGTTTTCCCTGTTCTGCTTCCTAGATTTCTATACTGTTTTTGTTTCACTTTGCAAACCAACTTGAAAAACCTGTAGCTGGCTCTGAAATTATGATGTCACATCTGCCATCTGCTCTTGCTCTAGCTATCGGGATGTTTCCTCCCCCAAAGTGACGTAATCCCTGTCTGATTTGCATGCTGTATAGAAGAGCCAGTGTTCCTCCCACATTGTGATGTCAGACCTGCCTTACCCAGACCACTCAACCTAATAAAATCCATGTGGTGTGTGGAACTCCTTTTCATTGTATGTGTATCCTGTCAACTGCATTTGTTTGAGGGACGACTGAAAAGTTTGGATTGCCTGCATTTTCGTCTGCATTTTTTGCTTCATTGGTAAGATAAGTCTTCCTAGTGAATTCAAAATGTAATTCTACACACAGCCCCTGTTTGAATGCACTTCGTCCTGTTTTGTGCTGCCTGATATAGTTTATGACTTTCTTCTGAACAGGAATACTCTCTTCCTCCCTATGAGGATTCTGCTGCTGAAGAATCTATCCCTTCAGCCTCTCCTCTTGAGGATTATTCTTTTGGGGAAACCCTGTATACCATGAGGGAGCACTTCCACTGGGAGAGCCAAGACTACTCAGAATCTAAGAAAAGGCTCAGAGACTTTCCTTTACTACCTCAGCACAGGCCTCTTGCTATCCCCCCTGTTTTAGACATTGCAGATGATGTATTTTCAGAGTTCGGTCTGTCTCCTGACTCTTTACCCCCTGCACCTGTTAAGCCAGACAGATACTACAGGGTTCCAGATTCACATACATTTCTTTATAAAAACCCTGCTGCAGACCCAGAAACTATTTCTCAGGGTCCCAAAGGGGTCATGGCTTCCACTGCAACAAACCCTATCCCCTCTGATAGGGATTCAAGGGCACTGGACAGATGGGGAAAAAGGTTTATACTTCTGCTACCATGGCTGAGAGGGCTTTAAATTGTCAATTTCATATGCTTAAATATCAGCAATACTTAAAGTCACTGCTTAAACAGAAAATATTAACAAATTCTGAATGTGCAGAAAACAAGGAAATGCAGGATTTATTGCATGCAACTGAACAAGTGGGAAGGCATACTTTGCAATGTGGTTTTGATTCTCTGGAGGCCTCTTGCAGGGCCGCTGTTACGGGTTCTGTCATTAGGAGGCATGCTTGGTTAAAGGAACAGAATCTGCCTGATCATGTTAAAGCAAAATTATTAGACGCTCCATTACAGCATGATACTTTGGTGTTAAAGCAGAGGAGGTGTTGAAGAAAATGGAGGACAAAGCAAAGTCCATGCAGACAGTTAAGGATTTCTTACAGGTGCAGCCACCCAGATTTAGCAGGAAATGGCCCACAAAGAATTGGTCCTTTCTGGTGTCAGGCCACAAAGAGGCAGATACAGATGCCCCAGAGGCAGATCCCAGCCCCAAGGCTCATACAGATCTAAACAATGGGGTACTTCTACCTCCAAAAGCGGAGAAGACAAATCACAGCTATACAGGAAACAGTCCCAATGACTTTCCTCTGCCAGCACCAAGCACTTATCTTTTGATAACCCATTTAGGGGGAAAGCTAGCACTTTTTTCACAAAATTGGCACATGATCACCCAGGACAAATGGGTCTTGAATATAGTGTCTCAGGGCTACAGGTTCCACTTTCACACCTTGCCAAGGGCAAAAGGTATGCCAGACCTGCCATACAATCAATGGGCAGAAGCACAAAAGCAAGTTACATCCCTCATGGACATGAGGGCCATTCAGCGAGTACTACAGCAAGAGCAGGGACAAGGATTTTACTCAAGACTTTTCTTGATACCCAGAAAGGACAAAGCCTGGAGACTAATACTGGACCTGTCTATTCTAAACACATTTCTGGACGTTCCAAAATTCAAAATGTTGACTTTGCAGCAGCTTCTGCCCATGCTGGGCAAGAAGGCTTGGCTTGTAACTTTGGACCTAAAAGAGGCATACCTGCATGTCCCAATCAGACAATCTTGCAGAAGATACCTCAGATTCATAGCTGGCTCAATGCACTACCAATTCTCTGCACTGCCCTTTGGCTTATCTACTGCACCCAGTGTCTTTACAAAATGCCTGGCACCAGTAATTGCATTTTGCAGACAAAGAGGAATTCAAATATATCCTTACTTGGACAACTGCCTTATTCAAGCAGAGAACAAGGACATTCTACTAAAGCATCTGGCGTTTGTAAAAAGATTACTAATTTGCCTAGGGTACACAGTAAACGAAAATAAATCAAAACTAGTAGCCTCTCAAGAGATAATATTCCTGGGTGCAAGCTTAAATACAACTGCCAAGATGGCTTATCTCATGCTAGACAAACAAAGGCAACTGACTTCTTACTTCAAAATGTTGGGAACAAAGACCCAGTTATCTGCAAGAAAAATTCTGCAGTCTTTGGGCTTCATGGCATCCTGCATCCTGCTAATTCCATATGCCAGACTGCATATGAGGAAACTACAGTGGTATCTAAAAAGTGTTTGGACTCAACATTGCCATAGCCTGGAAACATTAATTACCCTCATTCCCTGCCTGCAACAGGAGTTTCGATGTTGGACACAGGCCTGTCACCACAACAAGGGACAGCCATTCACTTTACCCACAGCCAGGCAGACACTAACAACGGATGCATCAGATTATGCCTGGGGCGCCCACATGGCAGAAAAATGTATTCAGGGCACATGGCCCGCAAGACAGATGCATCTTCATATCAATCAAAAAGAGATGCTAGCTGTTCAAAATGCCCTGACAGCTTTCAAGGATCTACTTCATCCAGGACAACTACTGATAAAGACAGACAATACTACAGTCATGTGGTACATAAACAAGCAGGGAGGCACACATTTCTACCCCCTCTGCAGACAAGCCATGACTTTGTGGGACACAGCATTGACTTATCAAGTTTACCTGTAAGCACAATTCCTGCCAAGAAAAATAAATACTCTGGCAGACAAACTAAGCCGAAACCTCATGGATCCCAACAAGTGGAAACTGGATCCACAAGTCTTCAGCATGATAACAAGGAAATGGGGATGCCCAGACATAGATCTGTTTGCCTCCCCTCACAACTGCCAACTACAGAGATTCTGCACAAACACTTATCACAAGCAAGCATAGAAAGTGGATGCCTTATCCTTCAGCTGGAAAAACCTAATAGTATATGCCTTTCCTCCACTGCCTCTCCTCCCCGAGGTACTCCTAAAGGTCAGACAAGAGAAGCCAAAAATGATACTGGCCACGTCAGCACTGGTACCCAATCCTAAAGAATTTGTCTCAAGGTCCAGCCAGGACATTGCCTCAAATTCCTCTCTTACTGACCCAACAAAACAATCAGATCCTGCACAGCCAACTCAGGACCTTAAATCTGGCAGCATGGCAGATAATGTAGCCATTCAGAACACTCCTCTCCCCAAAGCTGTGATGGATGTTATTTTGGAGGCCAGGAGGCCCAGTACCAGAAAATCTTATTCAGAAAAATGGAAGAGATTCTGTGCTTGGAACCAGGCACAAGGAATTAACAGGTTTGTTGCAAACATTCCTCAGATTTTACAATACTTAACTGAGATGCTGGACAGAGGCCTATCCTTTTCATCAATTAAGATCCATGCCTCTGCCATTTCAGCCCATAACAATACAGAACCACCTATCTTTTCTAATTCTTTAATAAGGCAGTACTTCAGAGGGGCCAAAAACATAAGACATCCAAGGAGAGCACCAATACCTGCATGGGACCTCTTTTGAGCCAGCCTCAACAGCTGATATAAAATTCTTATCCTGGAAAACAGCTCTGCTCCTAGCAATAACCTCTGCAAGATGAGTCTCGGAGTTACAGGCACTCATGGCTGTGGAACCTTTTATCATTTTCCATCCAGACAGGGTTTCTCTGAGGACAAACCCAACATTTATGCCTAAGGTAGTGTACAGTGTGGCCCTTAACCAAATCATTCACTTGCCTACCTTTTATCCAAACCCACAGAACAAGGGTGAGAGACTTCTGCATTCTTTGGACATACACAGACAGCTACGCTTCTACTTGGACAGAACTAAAGCTTTCAGAAAGACGGAGCAACTTTTAGTGGCATATGCTGCAGGATCACAAGGAAAGTCTATCTCAAAACAGACTATTTCAAAATGGATAGGCCATTGCATTAGTTTCTGCTATTCACAACATGGCAAATCAGTGCCTAAGGACATTAGGCTACATTCAACCAGAGCAGCAGCCTTCCTCAGAGGAGTACCAACCAAAGACATCTTAGAGGCTGGAACTTGGAGTTCGGTGCACACCTTTACAAAGCACTACCACTTACCTCTCTACTCTAAATCCAGAGCAGGCTTTGCCACTGCAGTTCTGCAGGGCCTCATAGCCTCTCCTAATCCTATTTAGCCCTAGCCACCCATCCTCAGCTTTGGGATTCAACCCAAGAGTAATGACTGCAACAGTGAAACACGATCAACATAGTACAGTTGTGTACCTACCATAAATGTAGATGTTCAAGTGTATTCACCGTTGCAGTCCAGGTTACCCTCCCACCATCCCCCTTTCTTTTGCTGGATCTTATCTGTACTTCTCTATTCTATACAACCTATGTGGTGTATTTGCTTGTAGATGAAGGAAATGGTTACCTTAGTGCATGCATGTTTATTGGCATAATTTTTAGCCTACCCTTTTGGAGGCACCTGACATCTGGGCCAAGAAAAACTGAAGAAAATGGCGTAGGCTGCATCTTTTATACCCCTGGCACACTGACGTCAGGGAAGAGGTGACAACAACCAACTCCAGACCAAGACTTTGGAATTCAGGCCGACAGCAAGTAGCCTGCCAGCAGGATAACCCAAGAGTAATGACTGCAACAGTGAATACACTCGAGCATCTACATTTATGGTAGGTACACAACTGTACTTTCTGCTGAGTCAGCGTAGCAGGAGTATTCATTATGAATGGAGAATACTATATAATTTCATCAGCGGCACCCATTTGTTTCCACTTATATGTATTATTAGCATTGATATTTTGCAATAACACTGGTCTTGTACGAACTGACTGTTCGCTCAGGTTTGCTAGATTGTCTTACTGTAACACATCAGTAGCTTTAGTAGTGTTAATTGTACCATGCCAGATTTTTCAGTTATGGACATTGGAATTGCTTTATCAGCATAGGCAGTATGATTAGTGATGTGTGTGAGTGAATGCAAGCAAGGGGCAAGTGTGTGTGTGTGTGTGTGTGTGTGTGTGTGTGTGTGTGTGTGTGTGTGTGTGTGTGTGTGTGTGTGTGTGTGTGTGTGTGTGTGTGTGTCAATGCAAGCAAGGCGTGTGTGTCTGTGTGTGTGTGTGTGTGTGTGTGTGTGTGTGTGTGTGTGTGAATGCAAGCAAGGGGCAAGTGTGTGTGTATGTAAATACAAGCAAGGGACAAGTGTGTGTGTGTGTGTGTGTGTGTGTGTGTGTGTGTGTGTGTGTGTGAATGCAAGCAAGGGCCAAGTGTGTGTGTGTGTGTGTGTGTGTGTGTGTGAATGCAAGCAAGGGCCAAGTGTGTGTGTGTGTGTGTGTGTGTGTGTGTGTGTGTGTGTGAATGCAAGCAAGGGGCAAGTGTGTGTGTGTGTGTGTGTGTGTGTGTGTGTGTGTGTGTGTGTGTGTGTGTGTGTGTGTGTGTGTGTGTGTGTGAGAAAGCAAGCAAGGGGCAAGTGTGTGTGGCAAGTGTGTGTGTGTGTGTGTGTGTGTGTGTGTGAATGCAAGCAAGGGGCAAGTGTGTGTGTGAGAATGCAAGTGAGAATGCAAGCAAGGGGCAAGTGCGTGTGTGTGTGTGTGTGTGTGTGTGTGTGTGTGTGTGTGTGTGTGTGTGTGTGTATGCTTACTAAGCTGGACATTAATCCCTACGTCACTCGATGGGTTGCCAACTGGCTTACTGACAGAACCCATGCTGTAAAAGTAGCCCACTCCAAATCCAGCTTCTGACAAGTCAGAGTACCTCAAGGGTCAGTCCTGGGACTGCTCTTGTTTGGCATCTACTTCTCTGAAGTGCAGGCCAACACTAAGGGATTCTGGCTAACAAAGTTCACAGATTACTGCAAACTGGGAGCCATTATTGAATCCCCAAATGTTCTGGATACTCTAGAAAAGGGCCTTACAGAAACAGATGCTTGGTGCCAGAGCCATGGGCTCAAGCTCAGTGCCAAGAAATGTATAGTTATCCCCTTTGGGAAAAAACATGTACCCATTCTGGGACATGCTACACTTAAAGAAATCCCAATCCCTCAGAGCTACATGCTCCAGGGATGTAAACCTTGTCATCACAATAAACAAATGCTGGAGGGATAGGTTCCTGACTCAGAGACTGCCCAGACTCTGGAATAGACTGCTCATACATGTCAAGCAGACCGCCTCTTTGGCCCTTTTCAAATGGAACATTGACAATTGGATGGGAGAAAGAAATTAACCCCAGGGATCATGTCACTTACCCTGCTAGACAGGGGTCCAGGGTAGAAAATAGTGTGGAAGTAATAGCCAGGGAATTGTTATGGCTAGGCTTGTATAAGCCCTAGGGCCGATAGCCTAGTACAAACCTATGAACCTATAGCTAACAGACTGCTATCAGAAGGAAGAAGCCCTTGGGTCATTTTAGCTGTTGCCAAACAAACTTTGTGTCTGTGTGATAAGGGGCAAGTGTGTGCGCATCTGTGTGATAAGGGGCAAGTGTGTGCACGTTTGTGTGATAAAGGGCACTCTGCCAGTATCTGCTGAATTTTACAAAACCACTTTATCTCTAAAGCTGTCCCAGCACAATCTGGTAGTTAGATGTAACTTTAAATAAACTATACTGGCATGTTCTTCATATACTGAATTGATCAAGTCCGTTTTGTGATTTATGATTTAGTGCTGAATTGTCACTTAATTCCATTAGGTACTGGTGTGCCTTTGCTGGGTAATTATTTTCCCTGTGGTTGTGGAACTGTGTAGTTATAAAGACAGGAAGAATTTGATTTGATTGTTCTCAGGTGGTGTGGGCATGGTTGCTTAACCCGCCCCTCAAAACCGTAACACCTTTAGTTTTGCAGCCATGTTTGGATGGATTTGGATCAGGGTGATTGCAGTTTAAAGGTCTCCTTTTTGCTGGGATTTATGTAAGACCCCTAAAGTGGGAAGGATGAAAGTTTAAAAATAAAACCTCTTTCATGAAAGGTCTGAGGTGGAAGATTGTGTATGTGGTTATGCTGATAAGAACTGGAAATTCCTGTGTTAACACTAATGTACAGTAGACAGTTTATTGGACTGTGCTGTAGAAGCTGAATCTGTGGACAGGTTTACTGGGCTGTGTAAAGTAGGGCTCACTAGTGTTGGATTAAAGTACTTTAATAATGTTGTAGGTGGAAAACTGTTCAATGGGTGCATTTCATGTACAATTTGAATGGAGCGACTTGATGTGTAAGATCTGTGTAGGCATGTGTTTCTGTTTCTGATGTCTGCACAGCCAAAGTACATAATTACTTGTGTATTCCTCAGACAAAGCCTGGGGTCATTATTGGTGTTGCCAAAACAAACTTGTGGTTAGGTGTGTGAAAGGGTGAGTGTGTGAGCTGAGTGAGTGTGGTGTGTGAGCTGAGTGAGTGTGGTGTGTGAGCTGAGTGAGTGTGGTGTGTGAGTTGAGTGAGTGCATGTGGGGGGTGAGTGAGGGTGGGTGAGTGAGGGTGGGTGAGTGAGGGTGGTGTGGGGAGTGAGTGTTGTGAGTGAGTGAGTGAGTGAGTGAGTGAGTGTGGTGAGTGAGTGAGTGTGGTGAGTGAGTGAGTGTGTGGTGAGTGAGTGAGTGAGTGAGTGTGTGGTGAGTGAGTGAGTGAGTGGGTGGGTGAGTGAGTGAGTGGGTGAGTGAGCGAGTGGGTGAGTGAGCGAGTGGGTGAGTGGGGTGATTGGGTGTGGGTGATTGTGGTGGGTGGTGAGTGAGTGTGGGTGGATGGGTGAGTGAGTGTGGGTGGGTGGGTGAGTGTGGGTGGGTGGGTGAGTGAGTTGGTGTGGGTGAGTTGAATGTGGGTGAATGAGTGAGGGTGGTGAGTGTGGTGAGGGTGGTGGGTGGGAAGTGAGTGTGGGTGAGTGAATGCGGGTGAGTGTGGTGAGTGTGGGTGGTGGGTGAGTGTGGATGAGTGAGTTGAGTGTGGGTGAGCGTGAGTGAGTGTGGTGAGTGAAGTGTCTGAGAGTGAGAGTGAGTGGTGAGTGAGAGTGTGTGGTGAGTGTGGTGAGTGGTGAGTGTGGTGAGTGGTGAGTGTGGTGAGGGGTGAGTGTGGTGGTGGGTGAGTGTGGTGGGTGAGTGTGGTGAAGTGAGTGGGTGAGTGTGGTGAGGTGAGTGGGTAAGTGTGGGTGAGTCTCATTTTTGGATGTAATTTCTAAATTTTGTAAACTTTGTTTTTGTATTGTCATATTGCTTTACATTGCCCTACCAATATGTGACAAATTACAGGCAGAAGCACAGTAACAGCTGCAAAAACTAAGAGCATAAATTTGCAATAAGCATGCGTATACATTAATTGCACGTTTTTACATAAGAAGCAGATGTCTGTCACAATTAATCGACAACACTACATCAGATTACAAGAAGTATGCAATACCGTAATTTTTTAAATTATGTCTTAAAAAAGCATGTTGGTGCTGTCATGCAAGTCTGTGAAATATTTCATGTTTATAGTGTGTCATTTGTTAGCTATTTAACCAAACGGGAAGGAAAGATAAGTGGGAGTTTGATGCTTTGCAAAACGGTGATTATTCCCAGTGCTATGTAGCTTGGTTCTAAATTTGACAGGAGGAGTGCAACAAAAAGTGTCCCACTGTAAGGAGGGAAAGGCTGACAAGAAAACAGTACATTACTCTGGTCACCTGCTGTGAGCTGTCAATCACATGCAGACAATGGGTCAAATTACCCTTAGCTCTTTGACAGCTAGGGAAGGTAGGTGTGAAGTGGGAGGGGAGATGCCTTGAAGAACTAGATTTCAGCCTTCACAAAAGAAAGCAAGTTAGTATTTCTAAGAAACAAAAGCAATAAAATGCACTTTTGAGTTCCATTCTGTAGCATTTGCACTGCTTGTGTTTGAAGTAGTCATTGAAAAAGGATAACATTTTAACCAAAAGTAGGGGACTTTAAGACAGCAGTAAATGCCTGTTAAGTCAATGAAGTGACAGCAGCTTAAGGGAAAACGTGGCAGATCTGATGCAATTTTTTTTGAGACAAACAATGCATTCTGGGATACTTAGAGGCAGAGTAAACAGTCTGAATTATTTCTAAATGCCAGCCCCCATGTGGTCAGAGTCAGAAATTGCATATAAAAATATCTAAAAAGCTCTGAATAGTCCCAGAGTGCTGTTAAAATGTAGGAAACACCAAACCGTGATGAAATAAATATGTTTTTTGAGTCTGAGGGTGCGGTTGTCCTTTAAAAATAATAAGGCTAAAAAATTAGAACGGGACATTACAGCGTATAAGGAAGGTAAAGCTTATCCACTTCCTTCCACAGCCCAAGTATGGAAAGCTGTTTTTGAAGGCAACTCTACTTCTGTTTATAATAACCAGCCCTCTAAATTACAATATACTAATCAGTTGCCTAATACAATGGTTCAAGTAAATGAGGAAGCTAATCAAACTGATGGAAAAGGTTACACAGAAGTTAGGAGAAGTGAAAGACTGGTTAACATCAATAATCAGCGCAATTCAAAAAATCAGAATTTTCGCGAGGGGAATCAAACGGGAGCGAGACCCAAGCAATGGTTCAACAAAAACCAAAGGAAAACGAAACAGAGCTCGGAGAGAAACAAGACTTGAATTTAATGCCTTATGGCATTAATGAACTTCATGATACCTTAGTGCAATATATGAGTCCTTTGGTCAATGAGTCTTGCGATCGTCCATCCTCTGAAGAATTTGAGACAGTATCTACCAGACTTCATTTATGTTCACCTGATTTAGCACATGTGAGAAGTAAACCCACAATTATTACTAACAGGACAAAAGACATTAAAGTTTATAATTTTTCTTCTATTAGTATAGGTTTGGACATGGTGGATTTCTTTTCTAAAGGTAATACATATGTCCCTAAACAAAAGTGTGATTTAGTGAGAACAATTATAGACCTAAAAACATTCAGGAGGAAATTGAACTTTAACCTGATGATGGGTTCTAATGTAACTACAGTACAAAATGACCAGTTTAGAATTCCAAGTACTTTTAATCCACCTCTTCATCCATTTATTCAGGTGTTTGAACAAATGTGTGAATTGGATATTCGTTTTAATGTTAAACATAGAGATAAAGTTCATACGGATCACCCTACTTTACAGAAAGATAAGTGATTCTTGGAATTCATTAAGTTACACGATATTAGAGTTTGTAAGCCTGATAAAGGAGGGGGATTGGTAATTTTTGATAACGTAGATTACTATAATCGAATGGTAGACTTGTTAGATGACCCCACCTATGGACTTAGTTCTTGTTCAGAGATTAATCATGCATACTCGGTAATAAAGAATAGTTTATTAGATATGTTCATAGAGGGGCGAATAGAACAAAATATATTTAATTATATGTCTACACAATTTCCAAGGTACCCTTACCTTTTTGGAATTCCCAAAATACATAAAGATTTGGAGAATCCACCTATGAGACCTCTTGTTGATGGACGTGGGTCACCCACTTACCCATGTGCCAAGGTGATTGACTCTATTTTACAAAAATTTGTGGAACTTGAGTCACAAATCTGCAAAGATTCCTAGTCATTTTTGGAGAAGTTGAATGATTTGGACTTCAACCCTAACCACAACTTCCTTACTGTGGACGTTAAAGACCTCTATACCAGTATACCCCAAGATACTGGTATAGATTGGGTAACCCGAGTTATGGTTAAGAATAGGGCTACTTCAGAGGAAATTTCACTTGTTAAAGAGCTTTTGGAAATTGCTTTATACAACAATTTCTTTATGTTTGGTGACTTCTTTCTTCAGAAAGCAGGTGTGGCAATGGGCTCTCCTTGTGGAGCTAGTATAGCCAATTTAGTGATGGCCCATTGGGAGTCTGAGTATGTCTTTAAAAACAACAGCATTAAAAATAAATTAGTCTTTTATACACGGTACCTAGATGACATTTTTATCTTGCTCAATGGTAACAAAGAGTCGAGTGATACAGTATTAAATATTTTTAACACTTCAACTGACTTTTTTCGTTTCACTTCCATTTTTGATACTGATAGGATAGCCTATTTAGACATCTGTTTAATAAAAAATTTCACTTTGAAATGTTATGAGGCTAAAATACATAGGAAGGAAACATATTCAAATACGTTTTTACATTTCACGAGCTGCTACCCTTTTTATCAGAAACGCTCAGTAGTTAAGGGCCAATTAGTGTGAGCAGCTCATATAGTTTCTACTGAGCAAGATTTCCAAGAGAATTGTCAACTTTTGAGAACAATGTTTATACAGAGAGGTTAACCTTTGGAATTAATCTCAGGATTAATTTTGGAAGTGGGTGATAAACGTGCCAAAGGAATGTATAAACCTATTCTGTCTATGGAAAAGACTGTTATCACACAAGACGTTGTATCAGACAATATGGGAAACCCTATACTAGGAAAATCCAGAGACCCAACCACACCTGATTTAATAGAAACAAAGTTTATCACAACATATAATACATTTAGTTATCACTGTATAGGCATATTATGCAAAAATTGGGTTATTTTTGCAAGCAACCCTAGTATATTAAATAAATTAGGGGAATACCCTGGCACTATATTTAGGAAAGGCAGGAACCTGAAGGCACTATATGAACAACGCAGGATTAATTTTGGAAGTGGGTGATAAACGTGCCAAAGGGATGTATAAACCTATTCTGTCTATGGAAAAGACTGTTATCACGCAAGAGGTTGTATCAGACAATATGGGAAACCCTATACTAGGAGAATCCAGAGACCCAGCCACACCTGATTTAATAGAAACAAAGTTTATCACAACATATAATACATTTAGTTATCACTGTATAGGCATATTATGCAAAAATTGGGTTATTTTTGCAAGCAACCCTAGTATATTAAATAAATTAGGGGAATACCCTGGCACTATATTTAGGAAAGGCAGGAACCTGAAGGCACTATATGAACAACGCAGGAAAAAACAACCTAAAATTACTGGCATGTATAAATGCCAGAATTGTAATTTTTGTAAGTTAGTAATTAAATCTAATAGATTTGAAATACACAATGTTCAATATAAACTGAAGTGTAGGGCTAATTGTAATACTAGAATGGTAGTTTACCTGGCTCAATGCCAGGGGTGTTTGGCATTTTACATTGGTAAGACGGACAGGAGACTCCGCGACCGTATGTATGAGCATTCTTATGGCATCAGTAGGAATAAAAAAGATAATGCCCTAGCTAAACATGTAGCAGAATTTCCTGGACATCACTTCAGATTTTTAGTTATTGATCAGCCAGAGTTTGATGTAAGAGGTGGTCCTGCACCATTACAACTTGAAGAATTGGAGTTATTCTGGCAGATTAGACTTAATGCATATAGCCACCAGGTATAACTGAAACCTGTAGTTTGAGAAGTGTGTTAAAGCTTAAGAGTCTTAAAAGATGACTTTAGGATGATTTATTAGTATTATGCATTAGACTATTTCACTTATTTACTTTTAAATATATCCGTTTTTTCAATATGGATTATATATAATGGATTATATATAATAATATTTTCACAGTAGAAGTGAAAATGTGAATGTTAACATTTGTTTTAAATTAGGAGTCTTAAGTATTCATACTGAAGTCCATTTTAGTACGAGCTTATGTATACATATATAATAAGTACACACATAGATACACAGATTTTATAATTTATATTATATTTACTGTTTTACTACTATTATTATTACTAGTATTATTTTTTATTATTTTCTATTTTTATTTTCATTTATTTTCCTTTATTATTCTTGAGTGGTGATTAGTATTTTATGAAAGTACTTTATCAATTTCAGTGGATGGCTCTGTAACTTGAGAAATTGTTTGCTCCTGTAAGTTAATTAACTAATCAGCTGATTAACTCAGAGCGGAAGGTATATATAAGGGGTTGGGAGGGTGGCCTAATGGTTAAGGTGTTTGCCTTGCAAACACAAGGTGCAGGGTTTGAGTCTCACAAGAGATAATTGGCTAGGCTTACAATGGCTCACAACGGCAGTTAGCCTAGTACTAACCTATGAACCTATGAACCTATATACCCATAATGTGACTTTTTATGTTATCTGAGGAAGTTTGCTGACAGAGCAAATGAAAAGCACTTTATTTTATTAAACTTTTTTGTTTTTATTGGTGTGCTATTGGTCTTGCTGCTACCCGATTTGTTTACTTTGCGAGATATACCAAATGCCTGGTGTTACAATTTCCCCTTTTAAATCTAACTTTCTTTCTGTTTACATTGTCCAATATGATGCTATCCTTCTCTAAAATATAATGACAATAGTTGCATCTTCCTCATTTTTGTGCGTGACCAATCTTGTTACTCCTAATGCCATTTCCACTGCTCATTTCCAGAGTACTTTTAATATTCTTGTCCATCTTAAAGACAAAAGTAGGTTTGTCATTTAACAAATGACAGATATCCTCATTGGCCTTCAGAATGTTCCAACAATTACCTATTAGGTGCTTACCTTCTCGGCATAAGGGCCATATTTAACAATATATGCCCTATTGTATTGCATAATGTTAGCTTCAATAATTCCTGAGACCTGTGGGGAAGCACTTTCACCCAAAAAGGGTTTGTATTTCTTATTCCATTCCTTCACTGCATAGTTGGCCACGTCCTTAATTAAACCTTGCGGGTACCCTCTCTCCAAAAATAAGGAGCTCATGTATTCTATTTCCTGAATCATGTCTTCATAGCATGAGGTCATCCTTGCAGCTCTTATATACATTGTCCTTTGAAAAATTTCCTAAACATTTTCCTTGGATGATTACTCTCATATTTTAAATCATTATTACTAAACGTAGGCTTCCTAAATATTCTAGCTTTAGAGCCTGTAGTTGTCTTAATAATAAGAGTATCCAAATATGCTATTTTTTCTCCTTCAACGTTATGTGTAAATTTCAGAAATGTGCTAGTACTATTAATATAGCTCATAAAGGAGTCTATACTTGCGTGGGGGCCATCCCGTAATATAAAAATGTCGTCCAAAAAGCGAAGATACAATCTGACATACTGAAAGTATGAATTGTTAAATAAATTATTGTCTTCCCAATCCATCATAACTAGGTTGGCATAAATAAGCGGGCAAGCTGCCCCCATAGCCAGACTCCTAGTCTGCCTGTAATTTTCTTCCTCATAAATAAATAAATAAAATTATTGTCTAAGATGATGGACATACGCTCTAAAATGAGATTATGTCTATAATTTTTCAGTTTAGCATGTTTGTGCAGACTGCTGTAAAAGCTTTCTAGACCTTCCTGTTTAGGGATGCTAGAAAATAAATCTACCACATCAATAGTTATAAGCATCAGATCTTCCTTCCATACTTCCTTAGATAACTGCCTCAAGAAGTCTCAGGAGTCTTTAAGCATATAATGGACATTGTCATTAATGTGCTTTAGCCAACTATCAATAGCTTTTCCCATATAATATGTTTTAGCCTGACTACGTGAAATTATTGGTCTGAAAGGGTGGTTGTTGATTTCCTTAAGTATTTTGGGTATTCTTCTGATGGTAGCTAGCTTGGGGAAATCGACTTTCATATATCCATACTCTTCCATAGTAATTCTACCATCAAGTAAGTATTCCTCAAGAACTAAATCTATCCTTCTGTATGCTATATGAATTTCATTTAGAGATATACTCTCATAATTACCCGTTTCTTGTAATATCTCATACATTTTATTCACATACTCCGTGGTGTCAAAAATCACTACCCCCCCCCACACCTTTATCAGGCTTCATGATTCTAATATTAGAATTAGTCTTAATTTCCTTAAGTATTTTATTCTTTTCCTTAGTCAGATTGTATTTTGTTTTATGTCCAGAGATATCCCTGGAAAGTTTATAAATTTCTCTGGTAACCACTTTCTCCTAAGAGACTACACTAGGATGGGGGGAGGTACAAATTACTTTTTTTACTAGCTTGTTATTAATAGGTTAAAAACAACAGGAACCAGCCCCACAGCTCGAGCAAGACGTTTTTTCAACAGAAATATGCTCACGGATAAAAACACTTAAAGTTTATTTCCACGAAGTAAAATCCAATAGTACACAAATTCACTGGTTAAGCGCTTTCATCTGAGTATCTCAGATTTCATCAGAACCAGATAATACACTTTTTACTACCCTTTTAAAGTCAATTTGGCGCCAAAGAACATATAATTTCTTAAAGGTACATTTCTCATTCTAATTCCAAAAAAGTTGCATATACAAGATATGTCAAAAAATAATAGTTTCATCATTTGTAATAGCTGTATATGTGCAAAAATGCATGTTAGGAATAATATATCATGTATCATAATTATCTAAATAAATAAATAAATAAGCAAATAAATAAATAAATGAATAAATAAATATCTTGATATCTTAATAGGTAAAATTCATAAATGTTGTGAAATGTTATACAATATTCAATTGAGTTAAAAATTAGGTTAAAAACTGTTGTAAGTTATGATATACTAAATTTGATGCATGCCACTAGAGTGCACATGAAAAAACCTTTTATAAAATACTTTATAAAATACTTTATAAAATAGTCAGGTAGAACCATAAATGCCTTAAACTAAAATCTTATACTAAAAGGTATAGTGAAAGACCTTAGACTATAAAAATTAACCCCGGTCCAAAATTAAAAATGGCTTAATACTAATGAAATCGTTGAGACCGGGGAAAGTGGTGGCATCACAATATATTTGCCATTCACTTTCTTTATATGCTAGCCATGTCTTCCAATTGCCACCATGTGCTGATTGTTCCACCTGATCTATAATCATAAATTTAAAAGTATGGTCATCACCCTTGTCAAGAACATGTCTACTTAGGGCATTTTTTTGTGTCTCATTTCTTTCTTTATTTTGTAAAGATGTTCATAGATCCTTGTTTTGAATTTTCTCTCTGTCTTGCCTATGTAATAGGCAGGACAGATAGAACAACAAGCCAGATACACCACCCTCTGACTATTACAATTCCCTGTAATACTCCAGCACTTAGTTCTCGTCACATTATCCAGTCTGACCATACCCTTTTCATTAATATTTGTACACTGCTTACAGGTTCCACACTTTTTTGTTGGTCTTCTTAACTTCTTTACCCTATTGTAGGAGCTAACCTCCAAAATGTTTTTCAAATTTAAGGCAGTTTTATAAATACAAATTGGTTTGTTCCCTATACTATCTAAAATGTTGTCAGATGTATTCAGCAATTCCCAATGCCTTTTCACAATTTCTTTCACAAGGTTGGTATATGGGCTAAACATAATAATACACACTATTCTGTTGGTGTAAGAATTTTTCTTTTTATTTTCTTCTAATGGTTGTCCCAACAGGGGCTTGTATCTCGTACCCCAGTTGTTTTTCACAAATATAGCCACATTTTTCAACATCCTTTTTGGATATTTTCTATCCAAAAACATATGTGAAATAGTTTCTACTTCTTTTTCCATATTCTCTTTGGAGGATGACATCCTTGCTGCCCGAATGTATTGTCCCTTAAGCACATTTCTAAAAATGTGTTGGGGGTGGCAACTACCAAATTCTATATAATCGTTTGAAAAGGTGGATTTTCTGTATATTTTTGAAGCAAATCCATCAGGGGTTGTACTTATAAAAGTGTCTAAGTAGGCAATACCTAGTTTATCCATCTTGTAGGTGAATCTTAAAAAATTAGTGCTTGAATTAATATAATCAATGAATCTCCTAATGTCTTCAGTAGGGCCCTTCCAAATAATAAATAAGTCATCCAAATACCTAGAATATAGGGAAATATTTTTAAAAAATTTACTCGAAAACAAAAATTGATTTTCCCATTCAAGCATGACCAGGTTTGCGAAAATGGGGGCACAAGAAGCCCCCATAGCCACTCCTCTGGTCTGCCTGAAATACTCTCCTTCGAATTGGATGTAATTGTGGTCGAGTATTAGGCCCATCATATCCAAAATTAGACTGATTTTGTCCCAACTCAACCCTGAATATTTTTTCAAGCTGTTTTCAAAAAACTCCAAACCTGTTGTACAGGGAATACAAGAAAATAAATCTTGAACATCTATTGTAAGGAAAACCATATCCTTGGACCATACATCAGGTGTAAATCTACTCAAAAATTCCCAAGAGTCTTTAAACAAATGGGGAACCATATTATAAATGTGTTTGGTCCACTGATCAATTACAACACCCATATTGTAAGTTTTGGAATGAGAACCAGAAATAATAGGTCTGAAGGGTGGTGTCTCTATAGATTTATGAATTTTTGGAATTCCAAAAATACTAGCGACTCTTGGAAATTCAGTTCTCAAAAAGTTGTAAATTTCATTGGTAACACGATTGTCCAACAAATATTCTTCTATTATTAAGTCGATCCTATGATAACCTATATTAATCTGATTTAACAACACTTCTTCATAATTCCCTGAAGTAAAAAGAATGTCATGAATTGCTTTAATATAGTCCTCTGTATCAAAAATAATAATGCCCCCTCCCTTGTCTGGTTTCATTAATCTTATATTTTTATTGTTTATCACATTTTCCAGACATTCTCTTTCCCCCTGGGTTAAATTATCCTCAAAAGGGGCATTTAAATTCTCCCTATTGTGTATATTCTTGTGTAGTCTATATATATATCCCTACAGACCATTTTTTCAAAAATCCCCACTTGGGGGTGGGGGTTGGGGATGTATGCACTCTTTTTGCAAAGTCTATTCTCCCTTTGATTTCTTCCTACATCAGAATCCTCTTTATTTCTAAATTGTAGGGCTAAATTTAGTCTTCGACAGTATAGTTTTATCTCTTTGACAGCATCAACAAAATTAAATTTTACTGTCGGAATGTATTTCATTCCCTTGCTAAATAAACTGACGAATTCTTTAGAAATATAAAAATTTGTAAAATTATAAACTTTAAAACCTGCAAAGGATGAAATTAAAGGACCTTTATTATTTGTAACATCCTCATTCTTAGATGATTGGTCAGATTTGTACAATTCCGCCCTTCTTACATCTGTATTGCTGTCCATATTGTCCATTGGGAAAGTATTATCCATTACGGAAATAGTAAAAAGGTCATTAAACTTCAAAACCTCCTTGTTTGCACCATCTTTGGTGTTCAATATTTTCTCTGATATTGTTTGGGTGCAGGATGATGTCTCCCCCCCAGAAAATTTGAATGTTCATTTGTCCTATCAACTCTGTAAGAATAATTTCTTTCTAAACCCACGTTTCCTATTTTAACATGTCTACCTTCAGTAGAACGTGGCCATATATAGACTTTATGTTCTTTATATGAACTCAAGTCTCTATCAATTTTCTTAAGTTTCCTATTGTACACACTTTTTGCTTTATTCTCAGCATATGTAAATTGTTTGTGGTACAAATCTATCCACTCATCAAATTTAGCATTGTGCACAATCTCATCATTTAAAATTTCCACTTCATTTAACAACACTGAAATTTTTCCATCATTATACTTAATTAATTTCTTAATAAAATAAAAAACAAATTCATCAAACATTTCATTAAAATCACAAATAACATCCTCATCATATTTTAAACCCAGGGGCAATTTAAAAAATCTAATGCCTTTGGGAACTATGCCTAAATTAAGACATTTTCCTAGATAAGCATTATCAATTTTTGCACATTTTAGCAAAATTAATTTTTTACCCAAAAGATAAATCTTTTCTTTAATGGGTTCTAAAGAGTGTTCATTTCTTCCCTTAATAGAATTATTAAGAATACCTTCTGAAAAATAGTCAACTTCTTCATTTAAAAAATCATTTAAACAGTCATTCCCGACACTTCTTTGTATAAACTGTTTACCCTGTTTAGAAAAATTTCTTGAAACAGGACTTAAAAAGTTGTCTCTTAGTTCTGTACCTTTATAAAGTTCAGGTTTTCTAAAAATAGATGCAGCATAAGTTTTTGTTTGTACCTTGCTCTTCGGTTTGGCACCCAACTTGTAAAACTCATCCCGCTGCAGGAGGCTCAAGTCAAAAGTAAAATCGCCAGCTGGCGACAAATTAATGTCTGTTTCCTTGTTATCCAAATCGAGAGCAATGTTTGGCATTCCTGTAGGGTTGCATACGCCTTGTCCATTTGGAATTTCCTCATCATTGGCGAAAACGTCCGAAGTATTCTCATCCTGTGGTGGGGTTAAATCTCTAACTGCTTTGCAAGTCATTTGTTCGTTAGTTTTGCCCAACTGAATGGCCTTAGAGAGCTTCCCCACAAGCTCGAGAAGCCTACTAACGTCACTCTGAAGTGACGTAACTTCCTCACGGAGTTCCGAATACTCCGTCCTGCTCAATGAAGCAGATGGTGAGCCGGTAACTGCCATTCTCACGACTTGGAACAATATAACATACACAAATCCACTTGAAAAAGATTAAAAACAACAGGAACCAGCCCCACAGCTCGAGCAAGACGTTTTTTCAACAGAAATATGCTCACGGATAAAAACACTTAAAGTTTATTTCCACGAAGTAAAATCCAATAGTACACAAATTCACTGGTTAAGCGCTTTCATCTGAGTATCTCAGATTTCATCAGAACCAGATAATACACTTTTTACTACCCTTTTAAAGTCAATTTGGCGCCAAAGAACATATAATTTCTTAAAGGAACATTTCTCATTCTAATTCCAAAAAAGTTGCATATACAAGAGATGTCAAAAAATAACAGTTTCATCATTTGTAATAGCTGTATATGTGCAAAAATGCATGTTAGGAATAATATATCATGTATCATAATTATCTAAATAAATAAATAAATAAGAAAATAAATAAATAAATGAATAAATAAATATCTTGATATCTTAACAGGTAAAATTCATAAATGTTGTGAAATGTTATACAATATTCAATTGAGTTAAAAATTAGGTTAAAAACTGTTGTAAGTTATGATATACTAAATTTGATGCATGCCACTAGAGTGCACATGAAAAAACCTTTTATAAAATACTTTATAAAATACTTTATAAAATAGTCAGGTAGAACCAATGACAGTTTTTAACCTAATTTTTAACTCAATTGAATATTGTATAACATTTCACAACATTTATGAATTTTACCTATTAAGATATCAAGATATTTATTTATTCATTTATTTATTTATTTGCTTATTTATTTATTTATTTAGATAATTATGATACATGATATATTATTCCTAACATGCATTTTTGCACATATACAGCTATTACAAATGATGAAACTATTATTTTTTGACATCTCTTGTATATGCAACTTTTTTGGAATTAGAATGAGAAATGTACCTTTAAGAAATTATATGTTCTTTGGCGCCAAATTGACTTTAAAAGGGTAGTAAAAAGTGTATTATCTGGTTCTGATGAAATCTGAGATACTCAGATGAAAGCGCTTAACCAGTGAATTTGTGTACTATTGGATTTTACTTCGTGGAAATAAACTTTAAGTGTTTTTATCCGTGAGCATATTTCTGTTGAAAAAACGTCTTGCTCGAGCTGTGGGGCTGGTTCCTGTTGTTTTTAATCTTTTTCAAGTGGATTTGTGTATGTTATATTGTTCCAAGTCATGAGAATGGCAGTTACCGGCTCACCATCTGCTTCATTGAGCAGGACGGAGTATTCAGAACTCCGTGAGGAAGTTACGTCACTTCAGAGTGACGTTAGTAGGCTTCTCGAGCTTGTGGGTAAGCTCTCTGAGGCCATTCAGTTGGGCAAAACTAACGAACAAATGACTTGCAAAGCAGTTAGAGATTTAACCCCACCACAGGATGAGAATACTTCGGACGTTTTCGCCAATGATGAGGAAATTCCAAATGGACAAGGCGTATGCAACCCTACAGGAATGCCAAACATTGCTCTCGATTTGGATAACAAGGAAACAGACATTAATTTGTCGCCAGCTGGCGATTTTACTTTTGACTTGAGCCTCCTGCAGCGGGATGAGTTTTACAAGTTGGGTGCTAAACCGAAGAGCAAGGTACAAACAAAAACTTATGCTGCATCTATTTTTAGAAAACCTGAACTTTATAAAGGTACAGAACTAAGAGACAACTTTTTAAGTCCTGTTTCAAGAAATTTTTCTAAACAGGGTAAACAGTTTATACAAAGAAGTGTCGGGAATGACTGTTTAAATGATTTTTTAAATGAAGAAGTTGACTATTTTTCAGAGGGTGTTCTTAATAATTCTATTAAGGGAAGAAATGAACACTCTTCAGAACCCATTAAAGAAAAGATTTATCTTTTGGGTAAAAAATTAATTTTGCTAAAATGTGCAAAAATTGATAATGCTTATCTAGGAAAATGTCTTAATTTAGGCATAGTTCCCAAAGGCATTAGATTTTTTAAATTGCCCCTGGGTTTAAAATATGATGAGGATGTTATTTGTGATTTTAATGAAATGTTTGATGAATTTGTTTTTTATTTTATTAAGAAATTAATTAAGTATAATGATGGAAAAATTTCAGTGTTGTTAAATGAAGTGGAAATTTTAAATGATGAGATTGTGCACAATGCTAAATTTGATGAGTGGATAGATTTGTACCACAAACAATTTACATATGCTGAGAATAAAGCAAAAAGTGTGTACAATAGGAAACTTAAGAAAATTGATAGAGACTTGAGTTCATATAAAGAACATAAAGTCTATATATGGCCACGTTCTACTGAAGGTAGACATGTTAAAATAGGAAACGTGGGTTTAGAAAGAAATTATTCTTACAGAGTTGATAGGACAAATGAACATTCAAATTTTCAGGGGGGGAGACATCATCCTGCACCCAAACAATATCAGAGAAAATATTGAACACCAAAGATGGTGCAAACAAGGAGGTTTTGAAGTGTAATGACCTTTTTACTATTTCCTTAATGGATAATACTTTCCCAATGGACAATATGGACAGCAATACAGATGTAAGAAGGGCGGAATTGACAAATCTGACCAATCATCTAAGAATGAGGATGTTACAAATAATAAAGGTCCTTTAATTTCATCCTTTGCAGGTTTTAAAGTTTATAATTTTACAAATTTTTATATTTCTAAAGAATTCTTCAGTTTATTTAGCAAGGGAATGAAATACATTCCGACAGTAAAATTTAATTTTGTTGATGCTGTCAAAGAGATAAAACTATACTGTCGAAGACTAAATTTAGCCCTACAATTTAGAAATAAAGAGGATTCTGATGTAGGAAGAAATCAAAGGGAGAATAGACTTTGCAAAAAGCGTGCATACATCCCCAACCCCCACCCCCAAGTGGGGATTTTTGAAAAAATGGTCTGTAGGGATATATATAGACTACACAAGAATATACACAATAGGGAGAATTTAAATGCCCCTTTTGAGGATAATTTAACCCAGGGGGAAAGAGAATGTCTGGAAAATGTGATAAACAATAAAAATATAAGATTAATGAAACCAGACAAGGGAGGGGGCATTATTATTTTTGATACAGAGGACTATATTAAAGCAATTCATGACATTCTTTTTACTTCAGGGAATTATGAAGAAGTGTCGTTAAATCAGATTAATATAGGTTATCATAGGATCGACTTAATAATAGAAGAATATTTGTTGGACAATCGTGTTACCAATGAAATTTACAACTTTTTGAGAACTGAATTTCCAAGAGTCGCTAGTATTTTTGGAATTCCAAAAATTCATAAATCTATAGAGACACCACCCTTCAGACCTATTATTTCTGGTTCTCATTCCAAAACTTACAATATGGGTGTTGTAATTGATCAGTGGACCAAACACATTTATAATATGGTTCCCCATTTGGTTAAAGACTCTTGGGAATTTTTGAGTAGATTTACGCCTGATGTATGGTCCAAGGATATGGTTTTCCTTACAATAGATGTTCAAGATTTATTTTCTTGTATTCCCTGTACAACAGGTTTGGAGTTTTTTGAAAACAGCTTGAAAAAATATTCAGGGTTGAGTTGGGACAAAATCAGTCTAATTTTGGATATGATGGGCCTAATACTCGACCACAATTACATCCAATTCGAAGGAGAGTATTTCAAGCAGACCAGAGGAGTGGCTATGGGGGCTTCTTGTGCCCCCATTTTCGCAAACCTGGTCATGCTTGAATGGGAAAATCAATTTTTGTTTTCGAGTGAATTTTTTAAAAATATTTCCCTATATTCTAGGTATTTGGATGACTTATTTATTATTTGGAAGGGCCCTACTGAAGACATTAGGAGATTCATTGATTATATTAATTCAAGCACTAATTTTTTAAGATTCACCTACAAGATGGATAAACTAGGTATTGCCTACTTAGACAATTTTATAAGTACAACCCCTGATGGATTTGCTTCAAAAATATACAGAAAATCCACCTTTTCAAACGATTATATAGAATTTGGTAGTTGCCACCCCCAACACATTATTAGAAATGTGCTTAAGGGACAATACATTTGGGCAGCAAGGATGTCATCCTCCAAAGAGAATATGGAAAAAGAAGTAGAAACTATTTCACAGATGTTTTTGGATAGAAAATATCCAAAACGGATGGTGAAAAATGTGGCTATATTTGTGAAAAACAACTGGGGTACGTGATACAAGCCCCTGTTGGGACAACCATTAGAAGAAAATAAAAAGAAAAATTCTTACACCAACAGAATAGTGTGTATTATTATGTTTAGCCCATATACCAACCTTGTGAAAGAAATTGTGAAAAGGCATTGGGAATTGTTGAATACATCTGACAATATTTTAGATAGTATAGGGAACAAACCAATTTGTATTTATAAAACTGCCTTAAATTTGAAAAAATTTTTGGAGGTTAGCTCCTACAATAGGGTAAAGAAGTTAAGAAGACCAACAAAAAAGTGTGGAACCTGTAAGCAGTGTACAAATATTAATGAAAAGGGTATGGTCAGACTGGATAATGTGACGAGAACTAAGTGCTGGAGTATTACAGGGAATTGTAATAGTCAGAGGGTGGTGTATCTGGCTTGTTGTTCTATCTGTCCTGCCTATTACATAGGCAAGACAGAGAGAAAATTCAAAACAAGGATCTATGAACATCTTTACAAAATAAAGAAAAAAGACACAAAAAATGCCCTAAGTAGACATGTTCTTGACAAGGGTGATGACCATACTTTTAAATTTATGATTATGGATCAGGTGGAACAATCAGCACATGGTGGCAATTGGAAGACATGGCTAGCATATAAAGAAAGTGAATGGCAAATATATTGTGATGCCACCACTTTCCCCGGTCTCAACGATTTCATTAGTATTAAGCCATTTTTAATTTTGGACCGGGGTTAATTTTTATAATTTTTATAGTCTAAGGTCTTTCACTATACCTTTTAGTATAAGATTTTAGTTTAAGGCATTTATGGTTCTACCTGACTATCTTATAAAGTATTTTATAAAGTATTTTATAAAAGGTTTTTTCATGTGCACTCTAGTGGCATGCATCAAATTTAGTATATCATAACTTACAAACAGTTTTTAACCTAATTTTTAACTCAATTGAATATTGTATAACATTTCACAACATTTATGAATTTTACCTATTAAGATATCAAGATATTTATTTATTCATTTATTTATTTATTTGCTTATTTATTTATTTATTTAGATAATTATGATACATGATATATTATTCCTAACATGCATTTTTGCACATATACAGCTATTACAAATGATGAAACTGTTATTTTTTGACATCTCTTGTATATGCAACTTTTTTGGAATTAGAATGAGAAATGTACCTTTAAGAAATTATATGTTCTTTGGTGGCAAATTGACTTTAAAAGGGTAGTAAAAAGTGTATTATCTGGTTCTGATGAAATCTGAGATACTCAGATGAAAGCGCTTAACCAGTGAATTTGTGTACTATTGGATTTTACTTTGAGGAAATAAACTTCAAGTGTTTTTATCCGTGAGCATATTTCTGTTGAAAAAAAACGTCTTGCTCGAGCTGTGGGGCTGGTTCCTGTTGTTTTTCATCTTTTTCAAGTGGATTTGTGTATGTTATATTGTTCCTTGTTATTAATAGGTGTCTTAGTGTTACCTTTGAAAAAAATGGCCAAATTAAGCTTCCTGAGAAATAGTTTTAATTCAATTAAGGTGTCTACTATATCAAATTGGGGTGTAGGAATAAACTTCATGCCTCTAGCAAAAAGTTTAATATGCTCAAATTCAATAGGCATTGAAGTATAATTGTAAACACTAAAATTCCCTACACTGCAAATCTTTCCATTTTCTGTAATAATTTCATTAGCCACATTGTGTTCCATGCATTTACTAGCGTTAACAACCACAATTCCATTCATCAATTTATGTTCATCCTTTCCCACCTGTCCCAATACTGGTTCTCTTTCCAATAGTTTCTTTGGTACTGGTTTGGGCCCCTGTGAAAATTCATATCACCATCTAACCTGTTAGAGTGCTGACTATCCATATATTGGCCAGCTTGCCTATTTTCATATCCCTTACTTCTGTCTAATCTGTTTTTTAAACCATGTATATACTTTGTTAGTTTTAAAATGCTCCAAATCTTGAGAAAGTTTCTTGCTTTTCCTAACAAATATTTTATCTGCCTTAATCTCTACTTGTTTAAGTTGCTTATTGTACAATGTTTCCCACTGAGGGAATAAAAAATCTTTCCTAAATGAGATGTTGAGTTCTTCCATTTCCGCAAGTAGCTGTCACAGTTTCTCGTCATTAAACTTAATGACTAACTTCATAAAATCATATCCAAAGCTGTTAAATAATCCTTCACAATCTTTGATAACATTTTCTGCTAAATTAATACCCATCAGAATTTTAAAAAAGTGTAAACAAACTGGTATAACATTATACTCTAAATATTTTTTTAAGTATGCATTGTCAAGTTGCAAGCCTTTAACTTGTTCTAATTAGTTACTCAGCAAATAAATCAGGTTTCTCAGAGTTCACATATTTTGCTCATTACCTGACCTTTTACTGTTCACATTGGCTCGATTAATGTCACAGTCAAATACAAAATTAGTATTTAAAAGTTCGGTAAAATTATTGTCCTCATTTGACATATCTTTGCTAAGAGGCTTAGCCCCAAAATTGTTATTTACAGTACCTCTTCCACTAGCGGCCATATAATATGTTCGCGAGTTTCCTGGGTTCTTCGGTTTGGCACCTGTAAGTACATATTCCTCCTCCGAATTGTCATGTATTGAAAAATCGAGAATAATTTCCTTTTCGGAACCTTTACTTGTGTTTGTAAAATTGGCAATCCCATAAGAGGCTGAAGCAGTCCCCAGAACATCAATATGGTGTGTCTCGCCCTGTCCATTGGGTAAATCGTCAGTGATGTCACTTCTATTCAGACGATCAACTTCACAAGGCACGGCATCCTCACTATTCATGCCTTTTTGTAAAAATAGTTCAATTAATCTGGTAACTTCAATTCTGAGGATAGCAACTTCCGATTGAAGTTTCAACATATCCTCATGTTTGACAGGTGAAGCAATGGATGGAAAATCCTCCATGGAATCCATAATACTCCCGACCAATAAAGCTAAGACAAGGGCATGTGTTAGGTAACAACCAAAAAAGAAAGTCCAAAATCCAAACACACAAAATTCGAGTATCAGGGATCCACGAAAAAATCAAAATCAAGGGTTGGCTCACAGTTGTTGTTGTGTCTTTCGGCTTTCCCTGGTTAGGGGTCGCCACAGCGGAACTCAGGTCCGCTAATGATTGGTAGTTGATTTTTACATGCCGAGTTACCAGTCCTGACACACAACCTTCAACGAAGGTGCGCCCATTCATGCATGTCTCCACGCAGAAGACGCTCTAGCTAAGAATCGAACTGGACAGCGTCTTACTGTGAGGCGACAAGGGTGGTCTCACAGTAATTTATTTAAAACAAATGATTTAGCACTTTCATCAACACCACACATTGACTTCATCAGAATACATAAATCCTGTAAACAATCCCTTTAAATATCTCTAAAAATTGGCGGAAATAATCGCAGCCAATGAAAAATATAAAACTGTTAAAAGAAACATCAAACTATTTAAAACATTTATGAATATAGTCCATTGACCATTAACATAAATAAATGGTTAACTTAAACATAACAATCATGTCAAAAACATGATACCAGAACATGCTTGATGGGAATGCTATAATTTAATCCAGAGGGCAGCTTCCACCCCCATTTATGCCAATGTAGTTATGATGGATTGGGAAGACAATAATTCATTTAGCAATTCATACTTTCAGTATGCCAGACTGTATCTTCGCTTTTTGGACAACATTTTTATATTATGGGATGGCCCCCAAGCAAGTATAGACTCCTTTATGAGCTATATTAATAGTACTAGCACATTTCTGAAATTTATACATAACGTTGAAGGAGGAAAAATAGCATATTTGGATACTCTTATTATTAAGACAACTACAGGCTTTAAGTCTAGAATATTTAGAAAGCCTACTTTTAGTAATAATTATTTAGAATATGAGAGTAATCATCCGAGGAAAATGTTTAGGAACATTTTCAAAGGACAATATATAAGAGCTGCAAGGGTGACCTCATGCTATGAAGACATGATTCAAGAAATAGAATACATGCACTCCTTATTTTTGGAGAGAGGGTACCCACAAGGTGTAATTAGGGACGTGGCCAACTATGTAGTGAAGGAATGGAATAAGAAATACAAATCTTTGTTGGGTGAAAGTGCTTCCCCACAGGTCTTTGGAATTATTGAAGCTAACAATATGCAATACAATAGGACATGTATTGTTAAATATGGCCCTTATACCGAGAAGGTTAAGCACCTAATAGGTAATAGTTGGAACATTCTGAAGGCCAATGAGGATATCTGTCATTTGTTAAATGACAAACCTACTTTTGTCTTTAAGATGGACAAGAATATTAAAAGTACTCAGGAAATGAGCAGAGGAAATGGCATTAGGAGTAACAAGATTGGTCACACACAAAAATGTGGAAGATGCAACTATTGTCATTATATTTTAGAGAAGGATAGCATCATATTGGACAATGTAAACAGAATGAAAGTTACATTTAAAAGGGGAAATTGTAACACCAGGCATTTGGTATATCTCGCGAAGTGTATGCTTTGTTCAGGATGTTATATTGGGAAGACTGACAGATTTTTTAAGAACAGAATATATGACCACCAATATAACATTAGAAAAAAGGATTCAAATAATGCATTATACAGACACATAGAGAAAGAAGGGAATGACCATTTTTTTAGGTTTTCTATTCTGGAACAGGTTTTTGACAATCCAAGGGGTGAGGATATCAAAAGTCTGTTGGGGGAGAAAGAGGTAAAGTGGCAGTTGTTATTAGATGCCACAACTCCCCCTGGATTAAATGATAGTATTCCCATCAAGCCTGTTCTGGTATCACGTTGTTGATATGATTGTTATTTTTAAGTTAACCATTTATTTATTTTAATGGTCAATGGACTATATTCATAAATGTTTTAAATAGTTTGATGTTTTTTTAAAGAGTTTGATATTTTTCATTGGCTGCTATTATTGGCGTTAATTTTTAGAGATGTTTACAGGGTTTAAGTATTCTGATGAAGCCAACGTGTGGTGTTGATGAAAGTGCTAAATCATTTGTTTTAAATAAATTGCTGTGAGAAAACCCTTCATTTTGATTTTTTCGTGGATCCCTGATACTTGAATTGTGTGTGCTTGGATTTTGGACTTTCTTTCTTGGATGTTTCCTGACACTCACCCTTGTCTTATCTTTATTGGTCGAGAGTATCATGGATTCCATTTAGGATTTTCCATCCATTGCTTCACCTGCCAAACGTGAGGATATGTTGAAACTTCAGTCAGAAGTTGCTATATCAGAAGTGAAGTTACCAGATTAATTGAACTATTTTCACAATGAGACATGAGTAGTGAGGATGCAGTGCCTTGTGAAGTTCAGCGTCTGAATGGAAGTGACATCACTGATGATTTACCCAATGGACAGGGAGAGACACGCCATATTGATGTTCCAGAGACTGCTTCAGCCTCTTATGGGATTGTCAATTTTATGAACACTAGTAAAGGTTCCAAAAAGGAGATTATTCTTGATTTTTCACTACATGACAATTCGGAGGAGAAGTATATACTTAGAAGTGGCAAACCGAAGAACCTCGGAAACTTGCGAACATATTCTACGGCCGCTTGCGGCAAAGGTACTGTAAATAACAATTTTGGGGATAAGCCTCTTAGCAAAGATATGTCAAATGAGGACAATAATTTTGCCGAACTTTTGAATACTGATTTTGTGTTTGACTGTGACATTAAACAAGCCAATGTGAACAGTAACAGGTCAGGTAATGACCAAAATAAGTGAACTCTGAGAGACCTGATTTATTTGCTGAGTAAAAAATTATAACAAGTTAAAGGTTTGCAACTTGACAATGCATATTTAAAAAAAATGTTTAGAGTATAATGTTACACCAGTTGGTTTACACTTTTCTAAAATTCCGATGGGTATTAATTTAACAGAAAATGTTATCAAAAATTGTGAAGGATTATTTAACAGCTTTGGATACGATTTTATAAAGTTAGTCATTAAGTTTAATGATGAGAAACTGTGCCAGCTACTTGTGGAAATGGAAGAACTCAACATCTCAATTAGGAAAGATTTGTTATTGCCTCAGTGGAAACATTGTACAATAAACAACTTAAACAAGTAGTGATTAAGGCAGATAAAATATTTGTTAGGAAAAGCAAGAAACTTTCTCGAGATTTCTAGCATTTTAAAACTAACAAAGTATACACATGGTTTAAAAAAACAGATTAGACAGAAGTAAGGGATATGATAATAGGCAAGCTGACCAATATATGGATAGTCAACACTCTAACAGGTTAGATGGTGATATGAATTTTCACAGGGGTCCAAACCAGTACCAAATAAACTATTGGAAAGAGAACCAGTATTAGGACAGGGGGGAAAGGATGAACAGAAACTGATGAATGAAATTGTGGTTATTAACGCTAGTAAATGCATGGAACACAATGTGGCTAATGAAACTATTATAGAAAATGGAAAGATTTGCAGCGTAGGGAATTTTAGTGTTTACAATTATACTTCAATGCCTATTGAATTTGAGCATATTAAACTTTTTGCTAGAGGCATGGAGTTTATTCCTACACCCCAATTTGATATAGTAGACACCTTAATTGAATGAAAATTATTTCTCAGGAAGCTTAATTTAGCCATTTTTTTTTCAAAGGTAACATTAAGGAACCTATTAATAATAAGCTAGTAACAAAAAGTACTTTTGTACCCCCCATCCTATTGTAATCACTTATGAGAAAGTAGTTACTAGAGAAATTTATAAACTTTCCAGGAATATCTCTGAACATAAAACAAAACACAATCTGACTAAGGAAGAGATTAAAATACTTAAGGAAATTTAGACTAATTCTAATATTAGAATCATGAAGCCTGATAAAGGTGGGGGGAGTAATGATTTTTGACACCATGGAGTATGTGAATAAAATGTATGAGATATTACAAGAAACGGGTAATTATGAGAGTATATTTCTAAATGAAATTCATATAGCATACAGAAGGATAGATCTATTTCTTGAGGAATACTTACTTGATGGTAGAATTACTATGGAAGAGTATGGATATATGAAAGTCGATTTCCCCAAGATGGCTACCATCACAGGACTACTCAAAATACATAAGCATATCAACAACCGCCCTTTCAGACTAATAATTTCGGGTAGTCAGGCTAAAACATATTATATGGGAAAAGCTATTGATATTTGGTAAAGCACATTTACAACAATGTCCATTTTGTGCTTAAAGACTCCTGGGACTTCTTGAGAGAGTTATCTAAGAAAGTATGGAAGGAAGATCTGATGCTTATAACTATTGATGTGGTAGATCTATTTTCTAGCATCCTTAAACAGGAAGGTCTAGAAAGCTTTTACAACAATATGCACAAACATGCTAAACTGAAAAATGATAGACTTAATCTCATTTTAGAGGGTATGTCCATCATCTTAGACAATAATTTTATTTTTTATGAGGGAGAACATTACAGGCAGACTAGGGGTGTGGCTATGGGGGTAGCTTGTGCCTCCATTTATGCCAACCTAGTTATGATGGATTGGGAAGACAATAATTTATTTAACAATTCATACTTTCTGTATGTCAGATTGTATCTTCGCTTTTTGGATGACATTTTTATATTATGGGATGGCCCCCACATAAGTATAGACTCCTTTATGAGCTATATTAATAGTACTAACACATTTCTGGAATTTACACATAACGTTGAAGGAGAAAAAACAGCATATTTGGATACTCTTATTATTAAGACAACTACAGGCTTTAAGTCTAGAATATTTAGGAAGCCTACTTTTAGTAATAATTGTTTAGAATATGTGAGTAATCATCCGAGGAAAATGTTTGGGAACATTTTCAAAGGACAATGTATAAGAGCTGCAAGGATGACCTAATGCTATGAAGACATGATTCAGGAAATAGAATACATGAGCTCCTTATTTTTGGAAAGAGGGTACCCGCAAGGTTTAATTAGGGATGTGGCCAACAATGTAGTGAAGGAATGGAATAAGAAATACAAACCTTTGTTGGGTGAAAGTGCTTCCCCACAGGTCTTTGGAATTATTGAAGCTAACATTATGCAATACAATAGGGCATGTATTGCTAAATATGGCCCTTATGCCGAGAAGGTTAAACACCTAATAGGTAATAGTTGGAACATTCTGAAGGCCGATGAGGATATCTGTCATTTGTTAGATGACAAACCTACTTTTGTCTTTAAGATGGACAAGAATATTAAAAGTACTCTGGAAATGAGCAGTGGAAATGGCATTAGGAGTAACAAGATTGGTCACACACAAAAATGTGGAGGATGCAACTATTGTCATTCTATTTTAGAAAAGGATAGCATCATATTGGGCAAGGTAAACAGAACGAAATTTAGATTTAAAAGGGGAAATTGTAACACCAGGCATTTGGTATATCTCGCGAAGTGTATGCTTTGTTCAGGATGTTATACTGGGAAGACTGACAGATTTTTTAAGAACAGAATGTATGACTACCAATATAACATTAGAAAAAAGGATTCAAATAATGCATTATACAGACACATAGAGAAAAAAGGGAATGACCATTTTTTTTAGTTTTGCTATTCTGGAACAGGCTTTTGACAATCCAAAGGGTGGGAATATCAAAAGTGTGTTGGAGGAGAAAGAAGTTAAGTGGCAGTTGTTATTAGATACCACAACCCCCCCCGGATTAAATGATAGTATTCCCATCAAGCCTGTTCTGGTATCATGTTGTTGACATGATTGTTATGTTTAAGTTAACCATTTATTTATTTTAATGGTCAATGGACTGTATTCATAAATGTTTTAAATAGTTTGATTTTTTTTTTAAACAGTTTGATATTTTTCATTGGCTGCTATTATTGGTGCCAATTTTTAGAGATATTTAAAGGGATTGTTTACAGGGTTTAATTATTCTGATGAAGTCGTGTGGTGTTGAAAGTGCAAAATCATTTGTTTTAAATAAATTGCTGTGATAAAACCCTTGATTTTGATTTTTTCATGGATCCCTGATACTCGAATTTTGTGTGTTTGGAGTTTGGACTTTCTTTCTTGGTTGTTTCCTGACACACGCCCTTGTCTTAATAGTACATTGTATACAATTATCAGCCTTGCTATTCAAAAGGATTGCAACCATGTAACAAGCAGACATATTCCATCATAGCAAGGCAATAAAAAAGAAAAGAAAAAAGAAAATAAAAATAAAAGTTGATAAAGGAAATACTTCTATCCTAAACACACATAGTAGCTGTGTCAAAAATATGAACCTTAGAGACAGAAAGTAGTGAAGATACTTATAAGAAACTAATGTGATACAAGAAAATAAATAATTGTCCATATTTAACTGGAGAATTAGTGATGGTTAGAGGAAAGAATGTAAGTTTGTTTGAGTAGAATAAAGAAGAAAAAGGGGGTATATTCTGAGAGCACTATTCACAATATTTACAACTATTTACCACTTGGATGCCTTAACAAATGTGCAAAGGGACATCATACTAGTGTGACTGACAATAGATTATCATCAGCATTAATTTGTTATAGGACTGAAAAGTACGAACACAAAGGTCTTCACAGATTCTGTTAATAGTAATGATTGTTGTATGACAATTATTTTGATTGAATTATGTCAAAGAGACTGCACCAGTATTTCTGGAAATAGTCTTTTTTTTTTTTAGTGTTAGAGCAAAATTTATGTGCAGATATTTACATAATTGCCAATTCTCCCAAGGGATTACTGAGGGCTTTACCCAGTTCTTAGCTATAAAGTGTTTGAGAAGAGCATACACAGTTATTAAGATGCATCTCCAAACACCTGTTGCAGGTTTAGGAATAATATTCAGGATTGTAGTTTGCCAGGAAAAGGTGGTCTTCTCGTACCCCATTTTTTCCAGTTGAGCTCTAAGAGAGCACCATAATTTAGATATACTTTTGCAGCTCCAAAAGATGTGGAGTAAATCTGCATGCTGGTGGGAACAAAATGGACATGTTAGGTTTTTGTTGTACCCAAATTTTAATTGAACCACAGGAGTGATTATTGATCATAAGTTGGGTGTAAATCAAATTCTTGAAAGGAGTTAGATTAAGGGTATTCTGAATAGCTTCATATTTGGACTCAGTAAAAATTTCACCTTGAATATCATCTCAGTAATTGGAGTATAATAGTGGTTGTTGATATCTGATGTTTATCAAGAGCTTGTAGGCATGAGCTATCATTTTGTTTCTAAGGGAAAGGGTTTTGATAATTGATTGTACTAGAGTTGTCTTGTTCACTCACTTTGGTGTTTGGGAATTTTTGTTTTATTACCATATGGTAGGGTTATTATAGACTTCTGGATGATGTATTATTGATTTGAAAGGGCTCTATTGACACATTATTGAATTTTTTGACTATGTAAATAATACAGTTGGTTTTGTTTTGAAACGTACAGTGAATTTTAATAGTCATATGATTCACTTTTTGGACATTACTTTGTCAAAGGACAGAGTTAATGAGAGGTTTGTTTCCAATATTTAAAGTAAAGAAACATGGTGTGACAGTTATTTACACTTTGAAACTGCTCACCCCTTTAGGCAAAAACACAAGTTTGTTAAAGGATAGTTTGTGCATATTTCAAGAATGATTTCCTTTAAAAATATGTGATTTTTAGGGATGACTTCAGGAACATTGAAAAGAATAAGAGTATCAGAAATGATAAAGTTGTTGTTCCATCATTTTTTACAAAGATATCTAAAATCTAATCAAAATGAAGAGATTACTTTACGATTAACAACCATGTGTATCGAGTCAGCATCAGGATATCCACATCTCCAGCATTTTACTTCATTATTTTTGTATATTATTGCTAACCCATGTGTGGTGTAAGAAAACATCTGTGCAAGAATTTTCATGTGTATACTCACCAAAACAGAGAAGATGTGCACCCTTTCACTGACTGAAAACAATGTTTTTTTATCTTTTGCTGAAAATCCTTGTCTATTTACTTTATTAGAATAATTCCAAAATGAAATATCTATTTTACCAAAATAATTTCTGAGGATCTTATCAATTATAGTTATGTAAGAGGTATTCTTAAGTGTAGTATTGATTATGGTTAAGATGAAATCTAAGATTTTTGGGGTACTCTTGTTATATGACTCTCATTAAGATATGAGCTTGGTCTGTATGAATTCCTTGCAAGTTTGGATATCTAGGCAATTACAATACTGTAAGCTATATCTGGCAATCAAATAGTCTGCAGAGTTTATTTTGTTAGCTGAAAGAAACTGATTCCAGTATAATAGAATGCCCCTCTTAAGCTCTAGCATTTTTTGAGTATCAAAGGATATCAAGCACTCATTTGTGAAAGCAAATATTAAAATAATTATTAATATGTTTTTTATCAGTTGATTAGAAAACATAAGCTTTTTGAACAACAATATTTGGTTTGTAAGAGGTATGAGAACAAGTTGCAGCTTCTCACTTTGAATATATATTTTCAGAATCCATATAAAGATGTTGCTTTATAGTTGAAGGTATGGTTCAGGCAATGTCTTATTATTACTCAGAAGTAAGCTTTCATTAATTAATTTCCAATATGATATTAAAGAAGTATTATTACAAGCAACACTACATTGATAATTGCTGAATTTAGATAAAAATCAATGTACAGAAACCCTATACTCCCCTCTTCCCAGCTTGAGGTGTGCCAAAGAAGTGACATTCTTGGTGTTTTAGTGCACCAGAGGAAGTTAAGTAGGATATTATTTATTTTCTTTTAATTTTTAATGGGTGGGGGGAGCATTAAGTCTTGATTAGCAAATAATATTTTGGGTAGCACTATCATTTTAATTAGGGTTAGTCTGTCTTTAAATGTGAAGAACAGTCTTTTCCAGTTATCTATCAAACTTGTAACTGAGTTTATAAGATGTTGATAGTTGTGAATGGTGCTTTTATAATTTTATTCAATAAGGACTCCTAGATATTTAATATGTGTACCCTCTCATTTTATATCCCTATTTGATTTCAGTTTTGTAGTGACATTTTTAGTTATTAGAAGGATCTGAGTGTTATTGTGATTAAATTTTAATCCAGAAATATTTGTAAAAGAATCTAGATTATTCAGCAGGTGATCTATTGAATTTTCAATATCATTAGAAGTTATTAATAACTCATCAGCAAACAGTTATATCTTAGGGGATAGTATGTCTGATATGTTAATGCAATTCACAAGAAGCTCCATGGCAAGGGCGAAATGTAAAGGAGAAAGTGGACATTGTTGCTTAGTACTGTTTAATATCTTAAATGGACCATATAAATAAGATCCAATCTTTGCATAAGGAATTGAATTTTGATATAGCTTTTTAATTAATCTAACAAAGTTTAGGGAAAAATTTTATTTTTAAAAAACACTAAACGGGTAAGGGCAACTTAAAGAGTCGAAAGTTTATCTATGTCAAGGCTTAAAATAGATAGCTCATTCTTTTTTTTTTAATTCACTAGGTCTATAAAAGAAAGTAATTGAATTACATTATCTTGTACCTTTCTGCTTTTAATAAAACCAATTTGATCTTCATGAATTAATTCCAAAGTATATTTAATCTATTAGCTAAGATAGACATAAATATCTTGTAGTCAATGTTCAGTAGAGATACTGATCTGTATGATGTACATAGGTTGAGTTCTTTATTTGGTTTTACAATATGAAATATAATAGAATATTCACATGAAGGTGGGACATTTGTTGTTGTTTAGACTTCCTGAAATATATTAAGTAAAACTTTCAATATATTATTAGGTAAAAGTTTATAAAATTCCAGGATTAAACCATCTAGTCCTGTTGCTTTATTTATCTTGAGATTTTTTTATTTGTTCTTTCAATGCTTTGAAAGAAAAGAGTTTATCCATATTTTTTTGTTGTGCTTAGATAACATCTTCTGAGTGGTATCTGTTAGGAAGCTATCTATGCTTTTATTGTAATTTGTAGGTGGATCATTATTATTATTAATATTTTCATAGTGCTTCTTAAAACATAATCATTTTTTAAGACTGTAACTCTAATAGTCTGGTTGTTTTTAGTGGTATGTAATTTCTTTGATATGATTTCTTTCATTTAAATGTTTAGATCTAATTTCAATCTTGTGAAGATGCTTAGGATTAATTAAGATTGCAGTCTGATTTTTTTTTCTACATTTATAGAGATTTTGTATTGCATGATATTCTGGTATTCCTTATTCAATTGCATATATAGGTTAGTGCAGATTTATCATTTGGCTTAAGTTTTAGTTTAGTTTATCAATTTCATTTTGTATGTCTACTAGTTTTTTTAACCTGTTCTTTTCTCTTGTTTATATACTAACTTTTAACTTTGCCATATGAGAACCCTTTAGAGTGTCCCATAGGATCATATCTGAAACCTCTCCATTATAATTGACATCCATATAATGGTTTATTTAATTTAGAAACCATTCTTTAAATCATTTTACTTTTACTAAATAAGCAGGTAATCTTTGGCAAAAATTAAAAAAAAAATCAGTGTTAAGTGTTATATTGAAGGTGATAGTATTGCAGCCAGACATAGGGCATAATGCCAACACTACATTGTCTATTTTGGATAGTAAGGAACTAGTTATTAAGACTGTATCTGTGTTGGTATGTGTGCTGAACCTGTAGAAATGTGAGAATATTTCAAGGAAGACAGTAATTTTATATAATCAATGTCAATTAGATTCCAGTCATTTATATAATTGTTCAAATGCTTAGCTATTGGGGATATCTTGAAGGGCTTAGAGCTTGTAATATCAGTGGGGGAGAAAATACAGTTAAAATCACCTGCTAATGGTATTTTACCTTTAGACCATGATGTTATACTATCCAATATTTTTTCACAGTTTTTGTACCAATACCTGGCATCCAGTAGGTATTAATGAAAGCATACATCTTTTTGTTCAGTCTCAGTATAACTAAAGCAAGCATAATATCATTGCTTGAATATGAGTCAACTATATCTGGTATTCTTATTGATTTTTTGCACAAGATTAAGACATCCCTTCATTTGTATTTAAAGTGTGGACTTATCAAAATCTTATAATCTTTGAATGTTAATTTGCTTAGATCCTCTAATAACAAATGAGATCCCTGTATAAATGCAAAATCAGCTTTATGTAAGGTTAAATATTTGTTAACACTATTCCTTTTCATAGGGTTGTTCAACCCATTGACATTTAATGATAAAATATTAAATGTTGTCATTTAGTAGATATTCCTACTTTAAGTAAAATTGAAAAGTGTTTTCCTTGGTTTATTATGTTAAATGCTATATTTGAAGCAGTTATGGACAATACAAAAACTTTAAATTAAAAAAATATATATTCAGGTTTGCTATGTTCCTCATAGAAGCCAAAAACTAACTCTCTCATGACATCTTGTGACAATTCTTAGCTACTGCAGAATAATAGCAAGTAGAAGGGAAAGAGTATATGCATTAGAAACTTAAAAGGGAGGAGTCAATTTACAATGCTGTATATACATCAATTATAAAACATTAACTTCTATATAACATACTAGAATTATTTAGCTAAACAAACTAAATAACATGGGTTGACTAAACTTAATTATTATTAATTAATATAAGTAAATGCAGGCATAGCATAATATTTAAGCAGAAAAAATGCATTTAAACCTGTCACTGCTAGAAATAAGTTATTAAAATACTTCTTTAAATATATACACATTAGAGATTACATAAATCATTATTTAAAATAAAATAGGTACTTACAAGATTTTTTTAAGATAAAAATAATTAAGTGAGTAAAAACAGAATTCAGATGTTCTCTCTTGAATCCAATTGGCCGTCAGAGTTCAGTGAAGAGAAACAAGATCAAAGGTCACACCTACTTCCTGAAATAAGTCACAAGTTGTTTCTCATGAGTATAGGAGCTATCTGAAGCTGTTAGAAGCTCAAGCTTGTCACAAACGTTGTCAAAACCATCAAAAAGTGAGTAGGCAGGAATTTTATGATAAAATTAAAGTCTTTTAAGCATAAAAACACTCACATATGTTAAAACAAGCTGCAAGTAGTGTAGAGTATAAAAAGCTGTTTTTAAAGCATTAACATGTAAAATGGTGAAATAATTAAAGAACACAACATAAAATATCAATTATACATGCGTTTTAGTTATATTAGCTAACTGGAACATATTATAAAATCTAAGTAAATAAAACAGATGCATATACATAAGTGTCAGTCCTTTTTAAAATATACAAATGTAACATATTAAGCATTCCCCTTTTTTCTAGTGTTTAGGTACTGTGTTATTGGGATTAAGATAATGGGAAAGATATATATAAGAAGAATTGGATATGAAATATATGAAATATATATCTGTATATGAAATATATGGGTAATTCTATACTGTTTTACTGATGACATATGTATGAAAATATTGCAGTATAAAATAATTGATTGCAATTACATAAAGTGTTAAACCCTGTAAGAAGTAATTGAGTAATGTGTATTGTTTGAAAAACATAACATTGTTGTGAGTAAGATATTAGGGATAAAACGAAAGTTACATTACCTTCTGTGTGTGGTTCCACATTAATTACAAGGGAAAATAGTCCCAGAGGAAAAGGAAAATTAAGTATATTTACTTGTCTCTAGTTCTTTTTTCTTTAGTTGTCGAAGCTTGTCTCATTAAATTCACTGAAGAATCCATGTGTACAGGTTGACTTAAAAGGTTATCTTTTTGTACGAAAATGGACGCTTCTTCAAGGGTGTCAAAAGTTTTCTTTCCCTCTGGCAGAGATAATTTTATTATTGCAGAAAATTTGAGTTGTGCTTTGATTGCATCCTTCTCCAATGATTTTATTAATGGAATACACACTTTTCTTTTGGACACTATTAGTCATTAGTTAGTCATTGTCAAATCTAATGATTTGGTCACCTATTTTCAGTGGAGCAAGGAACTAGGCAGTTCTTAAAACAAGATCTTTGTCTTGAGTGGAAATAAATTTTACAATAATAGATCTAAGACAGATAATTTTACTAGTTGAATAAATTGTGGTTAAAGATCTGTGTGCCCTCTCAATCACAAAGGATAATGCTTCTGGCAGGTTTAAGGTTTTAGCTATCCAAGTCAGGAAGTTTATCATATTGACCTTTTACATCTGCTCCAGGATGCAATAGATTCTTATGTTGTTTCCCCTGGCTCTGTTTTCAGTATAATCTATCTTCTCATGAGTCTGGTATTTTCTCAAAGAAGAAAAATCTATGTTTTTCTCTCTTTCTATTAACCTGCAGTCTATATCTGTTACAGATTCTTTAAGAGCAGCAATCTGGGCAGTTGTTGTTTGAGGACATCATTCAATACATCTATTAGTTTGAAAGTGTCTTCCTTTACATTGTTGACTTTTAGGTTTAGTTTGTCTATTTTTATCACCAAATCCTGAACAGTAGTAAGGATTGCCTGCATTTATTTCTTCAATGGGTTTTCTTGCTGGGAGAACTTGGAGTTGCTCATCTTCCTTTATGGATGTAGTTTAAGTGTCCCTTCTCATGGAGAGTTTGACAGGAAAATGTAAAAATTTTTATTTAAAAAATTACACCATGTAGCTTACTACTTCCAGAATCTAGATTTGTTGATTTCAGGTAGTTATTGGTGAAACTGGATAAGAATTTATGTCAAAAAAAGGATGAACACTGCAGAGCTTAAGAATTCTGCTGCTTTCAGCCTGCCATCTAAGCCACAACCCCTCATGAATGATTTCTGATGATCATACATTGCTAATGGAGATTAATAAACTAATTGTGATGTTTTTGAAAAGAGCATATCCTTATTGGTTGGTGGATGAAGTCATCAGTGAAGTCCTCAGTGAAAGGCAGGGGGGTTTTAAACCCATTTTGAATGTGAGATTTTGTAGTGTGGATGGTAAAAATAACATAATGGTGACTTTAAGTTAGCTATGGTTTTAACTTACAATGGATTGAAGCTGGAGATATGGAACATTATCAGTAGGTACTGGGATGGGGTGTTTAGCTGCAATGATCTGTTAGAGAAGTTAGTTGAACAGCCAAGATTTGTGTACAAAAAAGGGAGAAACTGAAAAAGTATTTTTGAGCCAAGAGATGTTGATGGAAAAGGGGAGGTAAGAATGGTTAAATGTGCAGTTATCCACCAAGCCATCACAGAAATACAGAAGAATGAAGTAGAACAAGTCTTCACCATAGTATAACCGAACTGAACGTGTGAAAGGCATCCGTGTACAGTCATATGTGCCATAACCCACTACATAACATAAATATGTGAACTGGAGTACAGCAGTAAGCCCAGAAGTGAGGTGTAATTGTAATAGAGTGTCGAAGTCCCCAATAAAACAGAAGGACCCCACAGAGTGTGCGTACACATCAATCAGGGATACTAGGCATACATATAAGGTGTAATGAATAATAGCACAATGCCAAAAAGGCATTATAATGAATGTGTAATGTAGGCAACGCTACGAATTGCACAGGCCAGCTTAGGAGGTGTGAGCAATGTGTAAACCAGCTAACTCTTTGTGGCCAGTGGTATACCCCTTCAAACAATGCCAACCTTAGGTAAGCAGGTTTGCCCATAGCTTAGCCTTTTCAAAACCAGCCAATCATGGGAAACTGCTGGAAATCAGCCCTACTTAAACCCAAGAGGTGGGAATACAGCTCATAACTGGTTGTAACTTCCCCTTGCAGAAACTATGGCAGTAAGGGGAGAAGGAGTGCACTTCCGGGTGCAGCACTGGTGCATCCAGGAGTCCAAAGTCATGGCAGGACTCCTAGTTAAAGACCTTGCACAGAGACTGCTGCAGGGCCATTACCAGGGCTCCCAATATAAGGCGGAGGCCTGGGATCATCTTGCCCGTGACCTCACCAGTGCAACTGGCATACTCCGAACTGGTGAGCAGGACAGGCACCACTATGCCGACCTGAAGTGATGGAAGGGGGACCTCTTGGAGGAGTGGCTTCAAGAGGCTAGAGCATCAGGGGATGTTCCAGCCGTGTGTAAGTATCCAGCTCAGGTATATCATGAATAGAACCAGGAGACCCACATCTGCCACCTGGCATGGTTGCGACGTGAGGCAGGTCAGTAATACTCATGCTTTTACTGTCATAGGAAATAAAAATAAAAGTAGTAGTAAATTAATTGCTAGTATAAAACCTGTATTGTTCAAGGCAAGTACTGCATACACTAGAGAATATGGCAGGAAGAGTTTCATATTGTTTGTATGGCAATAAAAGTGTAATATCCTGACAAAACAGGTCTAACTGCTGGACTGCATGTGCATATTTGGTATCATATGGTACTGTAGATTTGCAATCATGTAATAGTACTGTAGAATTAAGCACTGTTACCCACACCATGTACCATAAATTGAATGTGTAGGAATGCTTGTATATGACAGTGTAATCCCCAGAGGCCATTTAGTACAACTGAGAGACACACAGAAAGTAAACAGGGAAAATGCAGACAACAAAATCTGAATAGCACATGCAACTGATATGTGAACTATTGATATTTTAGCACACACAGCCACGGTTCGAATCCTGCCAGTGGTAGTAGTCTGCATACAGAATCATACCCCACAACTGTACAGATATATCCAGAATGTCTATTAAAGTGGCCCATCTCTAATGCGTATCAACCTGTCACCCTGGGAAATTAGTGGGATGATCCCAGATCTATAGGCAGCAAACAGGAAATATAACTGATTGACACACATCTATGACAACAAACCTGGCACACTAACAACTCCCCAATATCTTATGTGACTAAGAAGCCACGTATATCTCATTTACACCCCAACTTGTTAAGCTGTGGTCAGAATGTGTACAGTAACAGAGTAAGATATATGTGCATAATAGTAATGTGGAACCTGGTACTGTGTGTGGGAACATTCAGGTAGTGCTAATAAACATTCCGCCCACGGGTCTGTCAGATACCAACACTGTTCCCAGAAATACAAGAATGATATGCAGTTGCTCTGAATAATGAAGTATTACACATCACTGTCACCCACACTATCCTACAACACATAACTATCTAGGAATTATGTATGAGTGTTGTTATACAAGGTCAGAATGCATAAGCACAGGGGAATAATAAGACAGAAAGCAGATTGGCGATATACAGCAATATCAAGTATAGCAGACACAACTGTGATAGGCAGTGTTTAAGTTGTAGCAGACACACCCATGATCTGAATCCTGGGAGTGAAATTAGACTGCATACAGAGTCATACCCCACAACTGTACACATGACGCCAGAATGTCCAGTATATGTGCCCATATCTGCTGCCTGTCCCCCTGTCCCCCTGCTAAGTCTGTGGGATGATCCCAGATGTGTTGCCAGCAAACAGGGAATACAAGTGATTGTCAACCATCATGAGAACACACCTGTCACTGTAGCAACCCCCAAAACTGTTAGGAGAGTAATATTTCAAGTATGGCCTATCTAAACTCCCATGTTGTCAAGCTGTGACCAGAGTGTGTACAGTAACAGAGTGAGATGTATGTGCATAATACCAATGTGTAATCTGGAACCTTGTGTGGCAACAGTCAGGTAGTGCTAACAAACATTGCTCCCACAGGTACGCTGGATACGAACACTGTGCTGAGAAATACAGACCAATATAACCTGTACTGGTACCGTCCACCCTCATGTTGTAGGGGATTGTGAGTGTTGAAGTTTCTCTGAATAACAAAGTATCACTGGTCACTGTCGCCCACACTGTGCTACATAATATAACTGTGTAGGAAAGCATGTATATGTGTGTGTGTCAGGTCACTAAAGGTGGAAGAGGGCAATATTCTAGATATGTCCAGGCACACCAGCATGTGGTCAACACATGGCCAGAGTCTGTGCAGAAAGAGGTAGCTAGCATAGTGCATAACATCAACCTGGAATCTGGGAGTATGTGTACAAACAGTCAGTGTTAACAAACATTCCCTCCACAGGTATACCAGGTAAGATGTGTATACTGTAGGTAAAACTGGTTCATGTGTAATGATGTTGACAGCCATATCAGTGTCCAATATAAGTCTATAGGGTAGTGTAGTAAGACTTGCAAGGTACAGATAACAGCACTGACTAGGTAAGTAATGCGGAGTACAGGAATAAACTGCTTGTTAATTGACACCTGTCTCTCCCCCTAACCTTATCTACAACAATATTCAACATACCCACCCCAACTGGTATGTATTAACTCTGATACTGTCCAATTGTTTGTTAATATTTTAATGGTTCCCATGCATGTGGCATATTGAATTATTCCAACATTGTTGGCATGGTGCCATCAACGTACCTGCATGCTGTTATTGTTACCACTATGGTCCCATATATGCATGTGTTTTGTTTGCTATGCAACTGTTCCGTATCTGGTGTCTGGATTAATGGGAATATCTATGCATACTGTTATACCTAACCCTGTAATGTGTTGACTATTACTAACCCATATATGATGTTGAAATTTAAACACTATAGCACGCTTGGGAAGGCCAGTCCCAGTGGACTCACCTGTCACACCTCAGCTGGCCGAGGCACCAGGCACCAGCATGTCTGGGGTCCAACCCCGCACCTCCCTGTCCATTGGTCCTGCACCACCTTCAAGTGGAACCGCCTCAGGAGATGGGGCTCACCCACCCCGGGAGTGGGCATGGACAGGCACCTGTCACCCATCGCCAGGTCGGGGTAGTGGTGCATAGAGCGATCAACGAGCAGTTCGGTGATCTTCTATGTCAGCTCAAGGGCCACGTGTCAAAATTAGAGAGTCAGCTTGGCTCTGCAGCTCAGCTTCCAGCATAGCCACCTTTGGGGCTGTGAAGGTGCAGTGGTGACTGCCCATGGGTGGAGACCTCAGTCCCACTGTTACCACTAGGTGGCTTGTGGGCTTCCGATATCCCAACATCCCTCCCCATCAAGGTGTTTACCCCCACATGTGTCATATACCACCCCTGTATGCATCTTGTGTGTCTTGCCTGTTAACCTACCCACCCTACCTCCCCAAATATACATACTACCCATCCCCAACATTCCAATCTCACCATAAAAAAAAGGGCAATCTGTTCCCACAAAAAAATCACTCCCCATACATAGAAGTCCATTTTGCACATGTGTCCACTGGACACATGTAATCCAATCTAATTGGCATCACAAATTATTATTGTTGCCTTCACCCCTGTCCCAGGGGTTTGAGTGTCCAAATCTACCTCCAAATTCAGTGTATATGCACAGCTGTTGCTGTAGAAGAAATAGGCAGCTATGGACCTTCCCTACACCCTTCCTGCACATCCCTTGCTATTTTCCCTACTGTCTTTCCCTCTTTCACCACTTTCCTATCAACCCCTTTTTCTTCTCTTTTAAAGAAATTAGCACGGGGGTAAGCGGCAGTAATCACTTTTAAGCAGCAGTAAGTGGGTTTAAGCCTGTTTGTGCAGGGGTAAGCAATGGCTACACATGTTAAGCAATATAGAAGCTAAGTGAGTATAAGAAACTGTAACCAGAAGTTAGCAGTGCTTATCTCCATGCAAACATGCGCAAACCTGCTTACAACTGCTTTAAAGTGCCTTAATCACTCTGTATCCAACAACGACCCATGTTCTGCCCAGCAACAAAATAAACAGCCTCTTCAAGGCTCAAACCCAGAATCCTGCACACTATAGACAAAGTAATTTACCACTAAGCCATGCCTAATATACACAAATCTAATGTTTTCAGAAACATATCATCACGCCCAGTCATGCAACAGTACAGAGAATGTATACCAACATCTGGATGTATGTGTGTGTGTAAATATATTAATATCTAAATGGATACAACATATCTATATATGTAGATATATATATATATATATATATATATATATATATATATATATATATATAAATTTAGAAATATATATATACATATATATAAATAAATATGTATGAACATATATACATGCAAATGCCTACAATGACACATATATATGTCTACACCTATATGTCTGCATATACACAGCAAGTTACATATATGTAAGCAGATATATATCTATGTAGGTACATACAGACATAGTTATATATATATATAAGCAGATATATATACATATATATATATATATATATATATATATATATATATATATATATATATATATATATATATCCATATATATATATGGACATACGTGTGTAGATATCAATGGGAGATTAACTAAATCATAAATGTCCACAAGCACCATTAATGGAGTTGAAAGGCCCCAAACAATATATGTCTTGTACGAATAGGTATACCCACCCCCCCACAGCCAAACACATCTACCCGCAATACACTACCAAGTGTTGCAGATCCCATAACCAGGTCCTGACACATCATGGGCACAAGATATTAACAGTACTACATCCCACCTGTATGATGTCAGGCTGGTATTGGTAACATATCATTCAGTACAGTCTGGTTCCCACAGGAAATGTAAAATGTAGAAGCTAGCAACATCCCCAGTATACATATACACAGACACATACATGCAAATAAAGATATACATATATATATATATATATATATATATATATATATATATATATATATATATATACATATATATAGATATATATGTGACTACACATACAAACGCAGAAATATGTACAGTAAGAAACTCATGTAGTAGGCACACACAATATGGAACAGCCACTATGCCTATAGTTAACACCATAACAACTGGACACTGGATGACCCACCCATATAAATGACATATGTTGCCTGCAACATATACCCACAGAGAAGTCATAGGATAAAACACCACACATAAGTTTGCAGAAATGGAATACCTTTATTTGTGTACTATTACAGATGTATATGCCGGTTTACCTTCATAATGCCGATCTCAATATGGTCGACCCTGCTTCCGAAGTGCGAACGTCCCAACCGTCAAATACCACATATCCGCGTGGTAAAATCTCGCCCCCTTTTTGACCCATGGTAGCACTGGTGTGGAGGTGTGGCACGGCTGAAAATGTCAAAATTTGACATTTATTCGACATTTTAAAAGTTTTGCGGTTCTGGTTTCGCAGAAATGGTTCGACGATGTGGCCAGTCGATCATATGTTATCGACGATATGAAGGTTAACCATATATGCCATGTCATATAGCTGTTCAGACACTGATATCCATATAACCAGAGTAATGCAACTTTGAAACAGTTCTACTAATACAGTAGTCTGGAAAGGTCCACAACTGTTGCTGTCCAGGCCAAGCCCTTCAAATCATATGATAGTAATGACAGACTGAGCCACAGGATACCACACAATCAGCAGTAAGTGATGTAGGTGTGTAGTCCAGCTGCCCCTATCTATACTCTGTACACAATCATTAGGTGGTACAGACTTCAGTTGGCAAAATGTGATGTAACTGATACATAACATGGCATAACTGACTCCATCACAGGCACACTGGCAAACAGAGTATAGCAAGAGGCAGTAGGCTTGCAGTAACCAACTTTATGTAAGTAATGTCAAGATAGGAGAAATGTATGGTACTGTACATCCAGATACATTATGGTAGCCTACCCCTGATACCCCCACATTTTGTAACAGCTTAGGTTATATATGGTGCATCCCCCCCTAGACTCAATACTACAGGGCCATATACCATTGTTATAAACACTGGCCTCTGGAGTGAATATGGGCACACATGTACTGTGTAGGTGAAGCCCACACATATATGGCCCCAGCTCCACTGTATGTGTGGTGGATACAACAGCAGTGGACTGCTGGCAGGAATGGCAGTGTGATATACTTATATGTGCATATGTATCACTATCTATATATGTGTAGATATATAATGCTCTGTATATGTATTTTTCTGGGTGTGTTTATGCATATATATGTACATATACACACCCATCTATATATGCCAATATGTACATGTGTAATTATCTATATAGATATCTGGATAATCATATGTACATATATATTCACCATATGTCCTGAACATGGGGTGTAGCCCTAACTCAGCCCCTATAGTCCCAACTCTGTAGTGCAAGGGGATGTTGGTATGTATAGCAGGTATATTAGTAGTCTATTGCTACTGTAATAGGGATTGTCTTCACAGACATGGAGTGTGTGGGAGGTCACAGCTGCTTTTCACATGTGCGCCATTGGCTACTGACAGACACCCTAAGTACATCATAGTACAGTACCACTGCAAGCATGTAATGCTCCTTTGGACTACAACAGAGATATTGGCCAATAGATGTGGGCATTCTGACACACTCTGTACAGTCCAGAGGTATACACACAACCCCTTAGTCCAGAACATGTGGACCAAGCCTGACAATATGGATGTTAACAGCCATGTAGATGGGTATAACACATAACGACTGGTATACATTCGCCCCCATAGGTTATGCATTCACACACCCCTGTCTGTCCTGACACATAATAACTGCTGGTACAATGGTGCCATGGCCACATATTACCCACTAGATATTGACATGTATCTGTACAGCATCCCACCACTCCATCTGACATACATGACTGTTAAGGGAGGCCCGGCAGCAGTACATCTGGCAAGTATCTGCACATGACATCTCACTGGGTTAGTACACTAAGCTGCTAGGCATGTAACAAACCACTGTGCAGGCTACAGGTTGACTGGCCCAACACTGGCCTACATCTCCTATGGGGAAATGCACATGTACCTGCATATATAGCAGGCTCTAGAGGCATGTCACAGTACAGGGTAAGATACACCTGTGTGGAAATGCATAACCAAAACAAATGTGAACACAGCCACATATGGTAAGCTAGCATAATATTACAGTATATGGACTATCTGTTCAACACCATCCTCATATGTGCCACTCACACACTAACTCTACATATACTGGGCCACTACGCAGTGTGGCCTGATGCCTGTCTGTGGTATGGGACATGTGTGTGTATGGCCTTACAAACATGTAAGCCAATACAGTAACATACAGTGGAGCAGCATGCAACATCAGATAGGACGGGATCTAGAAAGATCACATCTACCACAGTCTGTACACAGGCCAAGGTACATATTGACAATACACACACTGTCGACATTCACCATAAGTACACAGACCTCAGTACTGTACAAACAACCACAGAATGTCCAGGTTATGTCATCAAATATAACCCCTACTGTACATAACATGTGTAGCAGTCTGATAAATCACTGGCTTGTTACCAGATATGTCACTTATTATGGTGTACAGCACATATGCACCTCTTAATGCATGACATATGTACAAAGATTGACAGAGTTGTGGCTGAAAGCACATACACAGGCCGATATTGACATGTTACTGTGATAAAATCTTACATTTACTGTTGTAACAGGGTTTGCCGCAACATATGTCCTATGAGGGATATGAAGACAGTAACTGTCCCGGCTTTCAACATCTACAGACTGCAATCGTCACACTACCTTCTGCAGTTCATAGATACATGCTGTGTGGGTAACACATGAAAGCAAAGGCACCACACACTGCCCAGTCTGCAGATGACCCTACAGATGGGGAGTCCTCATAAAATAGAACTGACATGATAGGTATTAATACCTGTAGGACAGCCATATCCACACACACCCTGTTAAACAAACATTACTCTGAACATAGTATAGCAGTACTTACACTCTGTAGTCAGGTCAGGCACATCCCCCTCCTGTGTGTTGGCCTGTTTCCACAGAGTATGTTGTCAGAGGTAATTCTCCAATCCATCTGAGATGCTGTTTGCCAAACAACAGATCGGGTTCCTGCTCACAGTGAATGGAAAGGCCCACAACAACATGATGTTCCTAGATACTGGAGTGTGTTTCCATGCAATTGGCTATGGGAATGTTACCACAGCTGTTCTACATGCAGTCAGCTAGGGGAGGGCTGCAATTCATGCAGAGGCCATCAGCTGATCATGAGCATCACTTAAAATGCACATGCTGCTGCCTAAGCAAAGCAGGTGTAGGTTTCCACATCCACCAGTGAGCGAGTGAGAGAGGCAGATAGAGGCAATGACAAGTCAGGGAGGGGTGGGATAGTAAAACTTAAGTATGTTTGTGTTACACACGTACCAGCATAGGGTATCAAACCCCTGATTATATAGTGCTATTACAGTCCTATGCAGTTATGTGATGCACCACATAGGTTACCTGCTGTGGAGTCCTCAGAACATATATGTGATGGGGAGTGACATCTGCAACAGGGATATGGTAGCTATACAGTAGGTGAAGTAAACATGCCTGTCTGCATGAACAGGTGCCAGCGTCAACACAGCCACACTCTCACAGGGATGCACACACATTGACAAACTTGGCAGGGCCAGGGATACAGCTCATCAGAGATACAGCTCATTAGATGGATAGTGAGATTGCCACAACACATTACTCTGCAGGTATCACATGCACCACATGGGTAATACGTTGGTTATATGGGCAAAGAATATGGGGAGGTGTCTGACATCAGACAGCATGCTTCAGTATGCCACTAGGGGTTGTAGTGAGTGTGGATGTGATCATATGCATCATGCACCACACACACAAACACACAGGGTGCCAGTACTGACATGCATGGGTGCATTTCTACACGGGTATGTAGTGGTCGACTGCGCCAGATGGCTATACAAGGCTATGTGATGGGTATGCCTTGGCATCATGTCATATGACAATGGTCTGCATTGTGTCTCAGGGCTGTGGCTTCTGCATTTGCCCACACAAGTGGGTATTGTATAAACCATCCAGTCACCTGGGTGACTATTGCTTGTGGCCAATGCTGTACATCGCTTGCCATGTATGTGTTCCTTCGTCCATAACATGGACGGTGTCTGGGATGTGCATATCTCCCACATGCATGTACAGTGACTTGTGTAACTGTACCTGGGGTGTCGGGACCATGTTGTGTACACAGATTATCATCAGATGTGCCAGTCTTGGCCACCTGTGGCAGGAACTGGTAATGGACAGTAGGTTAACCCTGCACCTACAATGATAGCATGCTAACAGCATTCCCTGGTGTAAGTGGCATCTGTCCATACAGGGCATGTTTGCAGGCATGTCATGTCCTTTGTAGATCACATGTGATGGCACCACAGGTGTTGCAGGTGTCCAGTGGGGAACATGGAGAAGGTGCACTGTCTGCATGTATGTGCCTATTGGACAGATGGACAGACTGCCAAGCCCTCTGTAGGCCACTGCAATCACTCCATAGTTACTATCGGTCGCCAGTATGCAGTGTACTACACACATATTAGCTGTTGCCTTGGCGTGTGTGTGTGTGTGTGTGTGTGTGTGTGTGTGTGTGTGTGTGTGTGTGTGCATGAGACATGGGTTGAGAGTGTGCTCTGGGTAATACTGGGGTTGCTAACTGTGATTACCTGCCCTTGATGTCACATGTATGGGTATGGATTTTCAACCCAGCCTCTCAGCTATTTCACATCTGTTATCCCTGTACAGTGGATATTGTAATATATACTAGGGCCACCATATAAGAAATTTGCAAAATCCACTCCACATTGGGCCCAAGTGTCACACACTCACACCCACCTCCATACAGGATATGAGTTACAAACACACACACACCTGTCATGTCTGGGAGTAGAACCCCTACCTAACTAGTTTATTACACTACAGCACTATGCAGTTATGGTACATGCCACAGGGATTACTTGAGTACTCCTTCCCCAAAGGTGTATATCACATTGGATGACATCAGCAGGATTGCCAAAGTAGGGCATTTGACACGTACTGAGTGTAACTAGCCTAAAATGCATTGCTCCCTACACAGAGATTGAAACACACACAAAACATCCACAATTGACATGTGTTGGTATAGAACCCCTAACAGAGGTCTATATCACACTACAGCATGGAGCTGTTATAGGACGCACGATAGGGATTACTGGAGAACTCATTCCCCAAAGGTGTATTTCACAATGAATGACATCAGCAGGATTGCCACAGTAGGGCATTTAACATGTACTGAGGGTGAGTAGCCTAAAATGCATTGCTCCCTACACAGAGATTGAAACACACACAATACATCCACAGCCAACATGTGTGGGTATAGAACGCCAAGCAGAGGTCTATGTCACACTACACAGTTATGGCATGTGCTATGGAGGTAACTGGGTGACACTCTTCCCAAAGGTGTATTTCTAGGCGGATGACATCAGCAGCCTTGCCAAAGTAGAGCATACGGATTTTATGGAGTGTGACTACCCTAAAAAAGCATTGCTCTTTACACAGACACACACAAAAACACTTGCCAAGTCTGGGAATAGAACACCTACCTCACTAATTTATCATAATGCAGCAGTACACAGTTATAGGACATGCTGTGGAGATTACTGGGCTAAAACCTCCACAGAGGTGTATTTCTAGGTGGATGACATCAGCAGCCTTACCAAAGTAGAGCATTCTACAAAGCATTGCTTTCTACACAAATAGGGGCAGGCTGACACACACAGTTGCCAAGGTTGAGGATAAAACTCCTACCTAACTATTTTATCATACTACAGCAGTACACAGTTATGGCATGCACTATGGAGATTACTAGGATGCAACCTTCCCAGAGATGCATGTCTAGGTGGATGACATCAGTGGCCTTACCAAAGTAGAGCATTTAAATTGTAGGGAGTGTGACTACTCTAAAAAATGTTGCTCTTTACAAAGACAGAGTCAGACCGACACACACACACACAGTTGCCAAGGCTGGGATTAGAACTCCTACCTAACTCATTATCACACCACAGCAGTACACAGTTATAGCACATGTTATGGAGATTATTGGGATACAACCTTCCCAGAGATGTATTTCTAGGTGGATGACATCAGCAGCCTTTCCAAAGTAGAGCATTTCAATTGTAGGGAGTGTGCTCACCCAAAAGCATTGCTCTCTGCACAGACAGAGATGGACAGACACACACACAAGCACACAATTGCCAAGGCTGGGGTTAGAACTCCTACCTAACTAGTTTATCACACTACAGCAGTATACAGTTATGGGACTCACCATGGAGATTATTGGGCTAAAACTCCCCAAAGGTGTATTTCACAGTGGATGACCTCAGCATGCTTGTCATAGTAGGACTATGGGGAGGGCAGTGTGTGTGTGCATGGGGCATAACCCATTCATCTAGGGGTTGACACGTCACATGTGGGCACAACCTGGGTCATATTTCACAGGTACGTGTATAAAGCTGCTAGATGACTACATCCTTGAACAGTCATATTTCACAGCTGGCACATGCACCACATACTCTGTAATGCTGTCAGATAATGGTGGCTAGTATCTGCAGTGAGTGACATCTGACCCTCATGTGGTTGTGGCCCTTTGGCTGTGTGGTGGGTGGGACAGGCCTGGATGGCTCCTTGTCACAGTTACCCTCTTCCACATATCTATGTATGTCTACCTTTGGCTTATTATAGTGTGTTGACCTTACATATATGCCTGTATTCCTTTCCACTGTGTGTGCAAAGCATGAGTGGTGCATACTGAGGAGTGTCTGCACTAACATCTGCAGCTGCCAGATATGTTTGGTCCACTGCTGTTTGCAGACATGACCTTCATGTGTTTAAGTGTGTGAGCATGCCCCATATGACCTTTCAGTATGTTGTTGACTGACATTGCCTTAATTTCTCTAAGTGTGTGGGCATGCACAGTATGGCCATCTGTAGTGAATGTGTGGATCGAGTCCAGGTTGTGTGTACTGCAGTGTTGACCTTTGTGTTGTACACTACAGGTAGCATGCTGTTTCTGCAGGGTATCCGTAGATCATTTGGCATTGACTGTTACTACATTTCTGCATAGGATGGGGGGGCACACATGACTATTTCTATATTTCTACACAGGATTGTGGGGGGGGGCACACCTGACTGTTACTATATTTCTACGTAAGATGGGGGGGTACACCTGACTATTTCTACATTCCTACACAGGATTGTGGGGCACACCTGACTGTTATTACAATTCTACATAGGATGGGGGGGGCACACCTGACTATTTCTACATTTCTACACAGAATTGGGTGGGCACATCTGTCTGTGACTACATTTGTACGTAGGATGGGGAGGCACACCTGACACTTGTACACATTTGCAAGGACTGTACTGGTATGTCAGGTACTCCATTTCAGTCTGTAGTCTTACCTAGCATGCTGACTAGAGGCATACCAGTGTACTACAGATCTTAGCTTTTAATTACCTACATATTATTTTCTTACTTCCTACCCTTCAGAACTGACATCCCACTGCCTGACCTGCTGTAGTCTGTCTGTTTAGGCCTAGGGGGAGGTTAACCATAGGCCTCATTCAGAAGCCATAGCACAGCCTTTGTTTGTGTTTGTCTACATCTGTCCTGCTGGCTGCGATGGTTGTTGGGTATGTGCCCCCCCAACTGGCATGTGTGAGTCACTTACCTTGTGGGTGTCCCAGTATTGAGGGTGGTGCTGCAGGCTGCCTATGTCGTATGCACATAGTACGCTCCCTACACATGGTTAAGCACAGGTAGTGTAATGCTTGGCATCCCTTTTACTGTATGTGAGAGTCTGAGAGAGTTGTTATTCCCTGGGTCCCTCCTGTGTCAGTGTATGTACTATGCATTGCCTCTTTGCCAAGGCCAGGGCATAGTGGGCATGCATTCTTCTGCCTACTGGAGCAGGCTCATGTTGTTCCTCCTCCAAGTCACTCTGTGCCTGTGCAGGCCTTGGCAATGGTGGGGGGCTGTGTGGCCCTGGCCCATGCTGTTCCTGCTGCAGCTGTTTCTGCAGGATCATATTGTGTAGCATGACACATAAAAGGACAATTTGGGTACATGTAGCTGGTGAGTACTGCAAGGCTCCACCGGATGTGTCCAGGCACTGGAATCGTGACTTGAGCATCCCAAACACACGCTCTATTATAATTCTGGTCTGTGCATGTGCCTCATTATGGAGTTCTTGTTCGGGTGTGTCTGCATTTCTGATGGGTGTCCTCAGCCATGGCTCCAGTGCGTATCCAGCATCCCCCACTAGGTGACCATCAGGGATGTCCCTGCTGGCAAATCTGTGGTGCAGCTGCATCAGATGCCAGATGTGGGAATCATGATAGCTTCCAGGGCAGCCAGCACACACATTCATTATTATGCCTTGGGCATCGCACATGACCTGCCATTGATGTAGACCCTACCAAGCTCACTGGGTGGTGCTTTGATGCATATGTGCATGCAGTCTATAGCACCCAGTACCTCAGGGTATTCTGCTATTTGGTGGAACAGTTGCATATTGCTGGCCAAAGCCTCATGGGTGTTGGGGAAATATACGTGCTCAGTGACCTGTGCTGACATGGCATTAAGGAACTGGTGGATTACCCTGGATGCTGATGCCTGTGAAATCCCCATCATATCCCCAGTTGGCCTATGTAAGGTACCTGTGGCTAATATTTGTAGGCCTAAACATACCTTGGTATCCAGTGGGATGGGTTCCCCTCTGTTAGTTCTGTGTGTCAGACATGGCCAGCACACCTCAAAAATTTGCTCTAGGAGGTCCCTGTCTCCCCTATAGCGCTCCACTATCTCAAGCTCATGTAGCCCCTGGTAGGTTACCCTGGGTCTGTACACTCTTCTCCATCTCCTCACTGTGGGTTGGTTGACAGCATTCACATCCTCACTACTGCCTCCTCCACAAGTTGTTGTATGATATCTGTTGCAGCCCCTATAATTTTGCTGTTGTGAATGTTAAAAGTTCCCTGCTTGTTTACACCAGTGGTGTAGAGTGTGGGAAAAACCAGAGGGGAAGGTGTTTGCATAGTTTATAGTAGTGTTCGGGGCTGGGCTGGTCTGCTGCCTGTGTAATTGGCTGATTCTGATACATTTCACTTGCCAGCTAAGCTAGTTCTCCTTGATTACCTTCCTACTGCTGTTTTCCCTTCCCATTACCTTCCTGTTTAAGCCCATCTGGGCACCACACAAACAGAGTGCTCAGATATGCACAGAGCTGCTATTTCCTGATTTAACTTCTTTTTTCTTCCTGTAAAACCTGGTGCACGGCGTGCACACCCGCTTAGGCTTTATAAAGAGAGCTAGGCAGGTTTAGACACACCCCCCAGCTTAGCTGTGCTAAGCTAAGCGCACACCCGAGCCACAGGGCTCCAATCCGCTTACAGTATGCCTGACACACACCCCCATGATGTCACCTAACTCCTAGGCTTGCACCAAGCTATTTCTACTCTTACACTGTTGGGACCTGGCTCACATGCTGGGGAAAACTGGGATGCACTATCCTTCCCCTCATTTGCATAGGATTGCTTGCTAATGCATAGTTACATGTCTCACACTGAGCCTCCCCCCTTAGCAACCACTACTCACTGGCCATGTTGTCTTCTGCTTGCCATTGACTTGCATGGCAGAATACTGATTTTAGTTAGAATGCTTAATTTAGGTTCATTCTGTTATTTTCCCCTGATTCCGTTTGTGTGCCGCTGCCCTATGCTTAAACAGCCGAGATCTGGTAAAAAAAATAAAAGTTGATTTCTGTATTTTTTTTATGTTTGCAATGCTAATGGCCTTATACTTAGCCATTGGCATGCTTAGTGCATGATATGCAGCCTTTATTTGGAGCTGTCACAGCTCCATTTTGGATTTTGCAGAAATGTACTCGGTTACTAACATTTTGGACTCTACTCGGTTACTAACCAAATACATTTCTGTAGACAGCGTTAGTCCTGCACAGACTGTTGCAAGCTTCCTGGATTGCAATATCACCTCATTTGCATACATTTCTCCTGCAAATGGAGTGATTTGCATACCAGGGGTTAGTCCATGCAGTATTAGTGCAGGAACGCTCGTGCACACCCCTGCAGGCTGTTCCTGGATAGCACAGCAGGCATATTGCCTGCTTGAGCTCCTGTACCGATCTTGCATACTGTGCAAGCTTTCGAGAATCTGGGGGAACATTTGCACAATAATGTATACGCGTACAATGGCAGTTAGCAAAAGGATGATATGTAAATCTTTGCACAGGATACCTATGAGTGCTAGTGAGATTAATCTGAGTAGGATAGATCCAGACTGCAAGTAGAATAGTAAAAGAAATGATGAATAAAGTAAGGGGAAGAAAAATCATGATGGAAAGGAAGAATATGCAAAGATAGAATATGGAATAAACTGGCAGATAAAGAGACAGAGAGAAAAGAAAAAAAGAAAAGAAAAGAAAGAAAGGCTGTGTGTAGCGGTGGATATAGTGGAATGTGATGATATATTACTTGGACAGAGAAAAAGTAAATATAAGGTAGGGATAGCAAAATAGTTAGAACCAAGAGATGTAGAGGTGGTGTCAGGTAAAGAGAAGGTAATGCGAAGCAGTTTGGAAGAATAAGTATGTGAGGGAGGAAGAAGAGAAACACTGAACTGGTTAAAAATGGAAACATGAAGTAGAGTGACTGAGTAATACAGAAGTTACTGAGCAAATTTCATTAGGTCTTGTTGCCAGGTAGAGCTGCTATTAAAAATAGAGACTCAGGGGAGGGAGGATTTTCTTGTTTTCTGATATTTACTTGTGTCAGTTTGCATAAACTCTAGCATTAATGTGAGATTTGGTAGCAGAGATAAGGCATTAGTCTTTGGAATGAAGGTGCCTGTTAGGGCAGTACCACTGGAGAAGATAATGTAGCAAAGGACAATTTTTGGGTTGATAACTGATGTTCTGTGTTACCATAAATTGTGGAGTTTATTGGGCACTTACATCCAGTTTAACTATTTGAGGGGTGTGCAATCATACAGTTTGTTTGAGTTATTAGTTGCAAGTAGTGCTGCAATGTTGTTAATTAGATGGATAGTTTGCAAATTTGTGAAAAGGGGGCGGGAAGTATACAAAAGACTTGTGAGGAAGTAGGTAGAGGCTGTAGATTTCCTAATCCTGTCAGTAAGGAAGGCATTCATTTTGTACAGCAGCCCTACTTTTTGTTGTTTTTTTAATGGCAGTTTAAATGTATACATCAAATTTTAGAATTTCAAATATGATGACTTCCAGTAATTTTGTTTTGGATAATAAATCAGTCTTAGCCTTATTAGCTGATGTAATGATAAAAAAATCTTGTGTCAGCAGAGTATATTTTAAGCATGAATAACAGATAATGTTGGATTTAGTAACAGGTGCGAGTTGTCCAGTCAAGAATGTACTGAATCAAACATCTGTAATTCATGCATGAAGGGCGCATGGCAGATCACGTTTAAAGAAGAAACAAGTTCATCAACACTGGAAATGTTATTTATAATTAAAAATCGGCCAAATAAAGCCTTGGGGAGCCACAGTAACAAACAAATAAATAAATAAATAAACAAACAAACAAACAAATCTTTACTGGGGAGCTTGATTACTCTTCCAGTAGCACTCTCTGACTATGTTCACTTCATACCAGTTTGTAAAACTGAGATGAAATGTTTTAGAGAGCAACCCCAGGATTAACTAATCCTCCATGCAGGACTAATCTAGTCCTGCATGGAAGTGGCAGTTTAAGTGGAGGATGGCAGCGTGCCATGCATGTTAAGGAAGGCGCGCTGCCTGAACTCCTAATGCTACATGGAGGGTGGATGAGTGCAGGGGCCGTGTCTGAGAGCAGAGCTTTCAGAATAAACACGTCCTTGCAAAGTAGAAGAGAAGAATGTGTACATAAAAGAACGAGACCACAGGTGTCTCCATATCCCTAGCAACAGTCCCCATGTGTTCAAAAGCAACAGTATACTGAAAAAAAAAACACGAAGAAACCCTTGTAGCAATATATTTAAAACTCCGAGTACAACTAACCGTAGGTGCGCTGATTTGTCCATCGCTTAGCTACGTGTAAAGCAGCATAAAAGGCTGAAGAGGATAACTAGGAAGATATAGCAAATGAAGCAGCACAGCAACATAATAGTGGTCAGCGCATTCACCTAATGAGGAGGCATTCCCGGCTCAAGTCCCACTGCAGCACATACCATTTTCCATGTGTAATCTGTATACGAACATTTATTTATATTTTATTGCTGTATAACCTACCAAATAACATTGAAATGTGAACTGGAGTACTGCATGAAATGCACATGTGAAGAGTCAGTACCATAATGAATAAGTCAGCAGTAAGCAGACGTAAGCACAGATAAGTAGTAGTAAGCATATGTAAACACTAGTAAGCTTGTGCAAGTGCGTTTGGGCGGGGTGAATCACCGCCAACACAGATCAAGCAAAGGAGACACTAACTGCGTGTAACACATTGTGACCGGAGGTCAGCAGTGCTAACCTCTGCGCAAATCCGCTCACAACCTCTTGAAAGTGTCTTAAGCATACCTTATCCAAAGGCCGGTGTCACGTGTGAGTCTGTGTACACTAACGGAGTAAGTCATAGGTATCGCAAAGCATACGTGACACACAAGGCTGGCCGGAATGCACACGAAACACAGTATCCAGCAATACCAGTAAACAATACTGGATATGTAGCTAAAGAATTAGAGGCATATGTGTTTGTATGAATACCCATAACTATATAGATATATACCACCTGTTCTCTGTAGTACAAATGTATACATACATAGATAGACATATAAATAAATACCCACAAATACAGATATACATATGCAGACACCCATACATCCAAATGTCGTTAGATATATATATATATATATATATATACAGCAATATATATATATATACAGCAATATATATATATATATATATATATATATATATATATATATATATATATATTTATATGTGTGTGTGTGTTGGTGTATGTATGCAGACATATACATACATATAGCAATATATATATATATATATATATATATATATATATATATATATATATATATCTGTGTGTGTGTGTGTGTGTGTGTGCGTAGATATATACAGATATAACTATGATAAGATACATCATCTAAGAATGACATATGTTCACAGGCCATGCCAATGGAGGTGAGGGGCCCAAGCAATAAACGTGTAACACGTAGCATGAACCCCCCCCAGCCAGACAGGGGAAACATACGAACAAACCCACAAACAATGTAAACAATCCACTGCTCCCCAGACACAGGAGGATACAACCGGTGGGGGAAACAGTGGAGCCGTGAAATCTAATCTTGGAACAGAGACAGGAGCGACTCTTGGGGGACACCCCAAAATTTGTCATGTTTTAGGAGGAAGCCCATGCGATGACCTATCAAGGCGGGGTGTGTACATACCCAGACTACAAGAGTGGGAAAGCCTGATGACTCATGGGTCGAGACAACGTATGAGATGGGTCTCGTGAAGTCGAGAGCAGGCAGTGTGTAGTGGTGTATTTAGACCCCACCTGCACCCAGAGTAAGGATGAGTGCTGTAGAGGAGGTGCAGGTGGGGGAACCATGGGTAAGTAATTATGGGTCTAGGCGTGCAGGTGTTTGCTGGAGTGGGTCTATACGGACAGCCCCAGCAATGTAAGCAATAGTGTTCATTGGGCAGAGGCATCACCCAACTTGCAGCCACACCCGCTACGAGTCCCACTGCAGCACAGTCTATTTTACATGGCAAAGAATGGAATAACCAGATGTAGATGTAAATATGTAGAGGTATATGTGTGTGTATATATACCCATAACTACATGGAGATATACCTCTCCCTCTCCGTAGTACAAATGTATGCATACATAGACAGAATATATATAAATACCCACATATAGATATATATATATATATATATATATATATATATATATATATATATATATATAAAATATATATATATACATACATATATATATATATATATATATATATATACATATATATATGCAGACACCCATACAGCCATACATCCATATGTCGTTAGATATATATATATATATATATATATATATATATATATATATATACAGCAATATATATATATATATGCATACATACACAGATATATATATATATATATATATATATATATATATATATATATATATATATGTGTGTGTGTGTGTGTGTGTGTGTGTGTGTGTGTAAATATACACATATATATAGCTAGGATATGATACAGCAGTTAAGAATTACATATGTTCACAGGCATTGCCAATGGGGGTGAGTGGTCCAATCAACAAACGTGTAACATGTAGCATCAACCCCCTCCCCCAAGCTAGACCGGTGAAACATGCAAACACAATAAAAGTAAACACACCACTGCTTCCCAGACTACAGGCAGGATACTACCAGTGGGAGAAACCCGCCAAGTCTAATCTTGAAACAAAGACATAAATGTCCCTTGTGGGACACCCCAAAAATTCTATGATTTTCGGGTTTCCAGTCATTATACAGATGTCCAACGGCAGGCCACACATGTTCTTGGTCTACAAGGTAGGGGAGGCCTGATGATCCATGGGGCGAGACAACATACATGATGGGTCCTGAGAAGTGGGAAGTGGGTAGTGTGTACTGGTGTAGCCAGACCCGACCTGCACCCGGAGTAAGGAAGAGTGCCGAAGAGAATGTGCAGTTTGGGAAGTATGGGTATGAAATTATGGGCCTAGCTGTGCAGGTGTTGGCTAGAGTGGTTCTATGTGGACCACCCCAGGAAAGTAAGCAATAGCGTGCATTGGGCAGAGCCGATGACTAACGAGCAGCCACGCCTGGTACAAGTTCCACTGCAGCAAAGTCACGTTTACATGGCAAAGGACGATATAACCAAATGTGTTGTTGCAAACCCACTAAATTACACCAAAGAAAACTTGGTCACAACACCTCACTGTAGGCATGTAAGCTGAACTAATTGGCATTACAATGTATTATTGCTGTCCAGACCTCTCAACTGTCCCTAATATAGACTCCGATATTAATTCTGTCCTTTTTAATCCCCCTGAAAACTGGTGAGTGCTGAAGAAAAGGTGATGAATTGCCCTTAATGCATAATGATATTAATTCAGACTTATAGACGTTTCACATCAGAAAACCTATATTAATCCACATTCTCTTATTCTGCAAATTTTTCAGATTAATACTACAAATATTTAGAAAATGTCCCTGATTGTCCCTGATTGTTTGAGGAGTTGTCCCTGATTCTGTTTGAGATTTTCCTCTGATCGGTTGAGAGCTATGTTGCTGTCCTCAACCCCCACCCAGAGGTGTGATTGTCCAGACATAACCCCCAAATGCAGGGTATATACACAGCCGTTGCTGTAGAAGAAATGGCCAGCTGAGGACCATTCCGTCAGCCGTCCTGCACATCCATGGATATGTCCCGTTCTATCAGCCCCTCTTTGTGGCCCAATAACACCACTTACCTATCGACCCCCGTTGCATTCGTAGTAATGTCCACAGTCACAAGTAGTGGACACCCTCCACACAACTATATTGGCAGAATCTGGAACCCCCAACCTAGGTGTATTACCGCAGCTGTCCCAGACTACACATGTAAAAACACATGAAGGGAAAACCCAAGCACACTTGGATCACCACCTGGTGAAGTCCGCCACCCCCCAACAATCCAGACCCCTACACCAACTACTGACACTGACACCTCCTGTCCTGCCTCACATACATATCCCAACACCCTGCAAACCTGCACGCACCCCACCAATCAGTCGAACGGCCACTATACAGTTAAAATGTCCCCACCTCCACCTACCCACCTACACCTCCACTATTCACATCTACTCTACAGTACAGGTATGGCATAGGTAAACCTAACCAGAATACCTGAGTGTAGCCTAACCAGACATGCTAAACTGGAATTCCACTTAATCTTACACTGACCTTCGTGAACAGTCATACCTGACATGTACACCTGACTTAAGCATGTATAAAACCGACATATACATGAAGTAGCACAGGGGTATGGGGCAGCAAGTGGAAGGATGCCTATGTGGGTGGTCGTACACAGATTAAGCAAAGTAGAAGCTAACTGGTTTAAGAAACTGCAACCGGAGGTTAGCAGTGCTTACAGTTGCACAAACCCATGCAAACCTGTGTGCTCTGCCCAGCAACAAAATAAACTGCTTTTGCAAGGCTTGAACCCAGGACCCTGTACACTATAGTCAACCACTAAGCCATCACAGCAATACAGATGAATGAGGTATCAGCAAACAAATCCTCACCACAGGTAAATCAAACCAAAGATGTGAACTGAATCTATGTACAGTGTGAAGTGGTATAACTTGCTACATAATATAAAAATGTGAACTAGAGTACTGCAGTAAGCATAGATGTGAGGTGTTATTGTAATAAAGTGTAGATTTCCCCAGGTCCCTATACAGTGTATGTACACATGAATCACGGATACCAGACACATATAAAACCTGTAATGAAGAATAAATTACTGCCAAAAGGCAAATATAGTGCACATTAACTATTAAGCAATGCTAACTGCAGCACAGCTCAACTTAGTAAGAGTAAGCAATGTGTAAGGGAGCCAATCCAATCTGCCTACCGGTATACCCCTATAAGCACTGCCAACCTTAGGTAAGCTGGTGTGCCCATAGGTTAGCCTTTTCAAACCTGGCCAATCATGAAAAAGTGCGGGTAATTGGCCATATATAAACCACACAGGTGGGAATATGTTCCATAAGTGCTTGTAGTTTCTGACTGCAGGCAGAATGGCTGGTGTGGGTGACGGCACTCATTTTAGAGTGCAGAGCAAGGGCATCCAGGAGTCAAAACTCATGGTATGGCTCCTGGTACAACACCATGAGAAGAGACCACTGCAGAGTCAGTACCAGGGCTCGCAGTATAAAATGGAGGACAGTCTCACCCATGACCTCACCAGTGCTGCAGGTATCCCCTGGGCTGGTGAGCAGGTCAGGCACCACCATGCTGACTTGAAGCAGTGGAGGGGGGAAGTACTGGAACAGTGGATCTAGGAGTCCTGGCAGATGGCTAATGCCCCAGTACTGAGTAAGTAGTTAAGAATTGCCTAGCTTGTGTATACTATGGATAGGTATGGCTAGATATCACTGTATTCCTCCGACAGCTGCAGATGAGTGGGCTGTGAACCAGCAAGCCCATGATGCTAGGTTGCAAAGGCTGCATCGCGAGGCAGGTTAGTATTTCTCTTCATGTACTGTCATAACAAATAAATATAAGAGCCTTAGAAAGTGTCGTACCAGTAGGAATAAATGTGTAATATGCTGTGAATAAAGGTATAACCCCTGGAGTGCTTCTGTGTACTCTTCTTTTAAATGTAGTTGAACTGTTACATACTATAAATAGCACTGTTGTATTAAGCAGTGTTACCCATGCTGTGATATGTAGATAAAATGTGTATGAAGGTCTGTATAACAATGTTGGAAGTGCCAAGAGCTCAATCATATTGTACAAGTGAGGGAGACTTAGATAGAAAACAGTAGAAAGTTTCACATCAATTCCCTGATGGCACAGTGTACTGTGATGTTAACTATAATTTTGTTGTCACACACAGCAGGGGTTTGAATCCCAGGAGTGCTAATAAGTTGTATGCAGAATCATACCCCACAACTGTACAGATTTTGTTACAATGTTCAGATAGAAAGCTGTATGTATAATTACACCCAACAACTGTACAGAGTTTGCTAGAATGTTCAG